>NC_056744.1:142820261-143095261 GCF_019279795.1 Protopterus annectens | reverse complement strand
AGTAATGTTAAGGAGGCAGCAAGGAAAGTGATGCTGTCATGAGACAGATATAGTAATGTTAAAGAGGCAGTAAGGAAAGTGATGCTGTCATGAGACGGATATAGTAATGTTAAGGAGGCAGTAAGGAAAGTGATGCTGTCATGAGATGGATATAGTAATGTTAAGGAGGCAGTAAGGAAAGTGATGCTGTCATGAGACGGATATAGTAATGTTAAGGAGGCAGTAAGGAAAGTGATGCTGTCATGAGACAGATATAGTAATGTTAAGGAGGCAGTAAGGAAAGTGATGCTGTCATGAGACAGATATAGTAATGTTAAGGAGGTAATAAGGAAAGTGATGCTGTCATGAGACGGATATGGTAATGTTAAGGAGGCAGTAAGGAAAGTGATGCTGTCATGAGATGGATATAGTAATGTTAAGGAGGCAGTAAGGAAAGTGATGCTGTCATGAGACGGATATAGTAATGTTAAGGAGGCAGTAAGGAAAGTGATGCTGTCATGAGACGGATATAGTAATGTTAAGGAGGCAGTAAGGAAAGTGATGCTGTCATGAGACAGATATAGTAATGTTAAGGAGGCAGTAAGGAAAGTGATGCTGTCATGAGACAGATATAGTAATGTTAAGGAGGCAGTAAGGAAAGTGATGCTGTCATGAGACGGATATAGTAATGTTAAGGAGGCAGTAAGGAAAGTGATGCTGTCATGAGACAGATATAGTAATGTTAAGGAGGCAGTAAGGAAAGTGATGCTGTCATGAGACGGATATAGTAATGTTAAGGAGGCAGTAAGGAAAGTGATGCTGTCATGAGACGGATATAGTAATGTTAAGGAGGCAGTAAGGAAAGTGATGATGTCATGAGACGGATATAGTAATGTTAAGGAGGCAGTAAGGAAAGTGATGCTGTCATGAGACGGATATAGTAATGTTAAGGAGGCAGTAAGGAAAGTGATGCTGTCATGAGACGGATATAGTAATGTTAAGGAGGCAGTAAGGAAAGTGATGCTGTCATGAGACGGATATAGTAATGTTAAGGAGGCAGTAAGGAAAGTGATGCTGCCATGAGATGGATATAGTAATGTTGAGGCAGTAAGGAAAGTGATGCTGTCATGAGATGGATATAGTAATGTTAAGGAGGCAGTAAGGAAAGTGATGCTGTCATGAGACAGATATAGTAATGTTAAGGAGGCAGTAAGGAAAGTGATGCTGTCATGAGACAGATATAGTAATGTTAAGGAGGCAGTAAGGAAAGTGATGCTGTCATGAGACGGATATAGTAATGTTAAGGAGGCAGTAAGGAAAGTGATGCTGTCATGAGATGGATATAGTAATGTTAAGGAGGCAGTAAGCAAAGTGATGCTGTCATGAGACGGATATAGTAATGTTAAGGAGGCAGTAAGGAAAGTGATGCTGTCATGAGACAGATATAGTAATGTTAAGGAGGCAATAAGGAAAGTGATGCTGTCATGAAACGGATATAGTAATGTTAAGGAGGCAGTAAGGAAAGTAACGCTGTCATGAGATGGATATAGTAATGTTAAGGAGGCAGTAAGGAAAGTGATGCTGTCATGAGACGGATATAGTAATGTTAAGGAGGCAGTAAGGAAAGTGATGCTGTCATGAGACGGATATAGTAATGTTAAGGAGGCAGTAAGCAAAGTGATGCTGTCATGAGACAGATATAGTAATGTTAAGGAGGCAGTAAGGAAAGTGATGCTGTCATGAGACAGATATAGTAATGTTAAGGAGGCAGTAAGGAAAGTGATGCTGTCATGAGACGGATATAGTAATGTTAAGGAGGCAATAAGGAAAGTGATGCTGTCATGAGACAGATATAGTAATATTAAGGAGGCAGTAAGGAAAGTGATGCTGTCATGAGACGGATATAGTAATGTTAAGGAGGCAGTAAGGAAAGTGATGCTGTCATGAGACGGATATAGTAATGTTAAGGAGGCAGTAAGGAAAGTGATGATGTCATGAGACGGATATAGTAATGTTAAGGAGGCAGTAAGGAAAGTGATGCTGTCATGAGACGGATATAGTAATGTTAAGGAGGCAGCAAGGAAAGTGATGCTGTCATGAGACGGATATAGTAATGTTAAGGAGGCAGTAAGGAAAGTGATGCTGTCATGAGACGGATATAGTAATGTTAAGGAGGCAGTAAGGAAAGTGATGCTGCCATGAGATGGATATAGTAATGTTGAGGCAGTAAGGAAAGTGATGCTGTCATGAGACGGATATAGTAATGTTAAGGCGGCAGTAAGGAAAGTGATGCTGTCATGAGACGGATATAGTAATGTTAAGGAGGCAGTAAGGAAAGTGATGCTGTCATGAGACGGATATAATAATGTTAAGGAGGCAGTAAGGAAAGTGATGCTGTCATGAGACGGATATAGTAATGTTAAGGAGGCAGTAAGGAAAGTGATGCTGTCATGAGACAGATATAGTAATGTTAAAGAGGCAGTAAGGAAAGTGATGCTGTCATGAGACGGATATAGTAATGTTAAGGAGGCAGTAAGGAAAGTGATGCTGTCATGAGACGGATATAGTAATGTTAAGGAGGCAGTAAGGAAAGTGATGCTGTCATGAGACAGATATAGTAATGTTAAGGAGGCAGTAAGGAAAGTGATGCTGTCATGAGACGGATATAGTAATGTTAAGGAGGCAGTAAGGAAAGTGATGCTGTCATGAGACGGATATAGTAATGTTAAGGAGGCAGTAAGGAAAGTGATGCTGTCATGAGACAGATATAGTAATGTTAAAGAGGCAGTAAGGAAAGTGATGCTGTCATGAGACGGATATAGTAATGTTAAGGAGGCAGTAAGGAAAGTGATGCTGTCATGAGACGGATATAGTAATGTTAAGGAGGCAGTAAGGAAAGTGATGCTGTCATGAGACAGATATAGTAATGTTAAAGAGGCAGTAGGGAAAGTGATGCTGTCATGAGACGGATATAGTAATGTTAAGGAGGCAGTAAGGAAAGTGATGCTGTCATGAGACGGATATAGTAATGTTAAGGAGGCAGTAAGGAAAGTGATGCTGTCATGAGACGGATATAGTAATGTTAAGGAGGCAGTAAGGAAAGTGATGCTGCCATGAGACGGATATAGTAATGTTAAGGAGGCAGTAAGGAAAGTGATGCTGTCATGAGACGGATATAGTAATGTTAAGGAGGCAGTAAGGAAAGTGATGCTGTCATGAGACAGATATAGTAATGTTAAGGAGGCAGTAAGGAAAGTGATGCTGTCATGAGACGGATATAGTAATGTTAAGGAGGCAGTAAGGAAAGTGATGCTGTCATGAGACGGATACGGTAATGTTAAAGAGGCAGTAAGGAAAGTGATGCTGTCATGAGACGGATATAGTAATGTTAAGGAGGCAATAAGGAAAGTGATGCTGTCATGAGACGGATATAGTAATGTTAAAGAGGCAGTAAGGAAAGTGATGCTGTCATGAGACGGATATTGTAATGTTAAGGAGGCAATAAGGAAAGTGATACTGTCATGAGACGGATATAGTAATGTTAAGGAGGCAGTAAAGAAAGTGATGCTGTCATGAGAAGGATATAGTAATGTTAAGGAGGCAGTAAGGAAAGTGATGCTGTCATGAGACAGATATAGTAATGTTAAGGAGGCAGTAAGGAAAGTGATGCTGTCATGAGACAGATATAGTAATGTTAAAGAGGCAGTAAGGAAAGTGATGCTGTCATGAGACGGATATAGTAATGTTAAGGAGGCAGTAAGGAAAGTGATGCTGTCATGAGACGGATATAGTAATGTTAAGGAGGCAGTAAGGAAAGTGATGCTGTCATGAGACGGATATAGTAATGTTAAGGAGGCAGTAAGGAAAGTGATGCTGCCATGAGACGGATATAGTAATGTTAAGGAGGCAGTAAGGAAAGTGATGCTGTCATGAGACGGATATAGTAATGTTAAGGAGGCAGTAAGGAAAGTGATGCTGT
The DNA here is from genome assembly GCF_019279795.1 of Protopterus annectens. Taxonomy (NCBI): domain Eukaryota; kingdom Metazoa; phylum Chordata; order Ceratodontiformes; family Protopteridae; genus Protopterus; species Protopterus annectens. Next base: position 143,091,303 of record NC_056744.1, on the reverse strand, counting down.
CATGAGACAGATATAGTAATGTTAAGGAGGCAGTAAGGAAAGTGATGCTGTCATGAGATGGATATAGTAATGTTAAGGAGGCAGTAAGGAAAGTGATGCTGTCATGAGACGGATATAGTAATGTTAAGGAGGCAATAAGGAAAGTGATGCTGTCATGAGACGGATACGGTAATGTTAAGGAGGCAGTAAGGAAAGTGATGCTGTCATGAGACGGATATAGTAATGTTAAGGAGGCAATAAGGAAAGTGATGCTGTCATGAGACGGATATAGTAATGTTAAAGAGGCAGTAAGGAAAGTGATGCTGTCATGAGACGGATATTGTAATGTTAAGGAGGCAATAAGGAAAGTGATACTGTCATGAGACGGATATAGTAATGTTAAGGAGGCAGTAAAGAAAGTGATGCTGTCATGAGAAGGATATAGTAATGTTAAGGAGGCAGTAAGGAAAGTGATGCTGTCATGAGACAGATATAGTAATGTTAAGGAGGCAGTAAGGAAAGTGATGCTGTCATGAGACGGATATAGTAATGTTAAGGAGGCAGTAAGGAAAGGGATGCTGTCATGAGACGGATATAGTAATGTTAAGGAGACAGTAAGGAAAGGGATGCTGTCATGAGACGGATATAGTAATGTTAAGGAGGCAGTAAGGAAAGGGATGCTGTAATGAGATGGATATAATAATGTTAAGGAGGCAGTAAGGAAAGGGATGCTGTCATGAGACAGATATAGTAATGTTAAGGAGGCAGTAAGGAAAGTGATGCTGTCATGAGACTGATATATTAATGTTAAGGAGGCAGTAAGGAAAGTGATGCTGTCATGAGACGGATATAGTAATGTTAAGGAGGCAGTAAGGAAAGGGATGCTGTCATGAGACGGATATAGTAATGTTAAGGAGACAGTAAGGAAAGGGATGCTGTCATGAGACGGATATAGTAATGTTAAGGAGGCAGTAAGGAAAGGGATGCTGTAATGAAATGGATATAATAATGTTAAGGAGGCAGTAAGGAAAGGGATGCTGTCATGAGACAGATATAGTAATGTTAAGGAGGCAGTAAGGAAAGTGATGCTGTCATGAGACTGATATATTAATGTTAAGGAGGAAGTAAGGAAAGTGATGTTGTCATGAGACAGATATAGTAATGTTAAGGAGGCAATAAGGAAAGTGATGCTGTCATGAGACAGATATAGTAATGTTAAGGAAGCAATAAGGAAAGTGATGCTGTCATGAGATGGAAGTAATGTAGCTTATGTACATCAGAAGAAGCACTGAAAGAAAGTGATGCAGATTTGTGTGTGTTGCAAGGTGCATGTGTGGGTATGTGTTTTATCATCACTGACAATCATTGGCAAAAATCCACTGACTGCAGAGTTATTGAAAAGTTCAATAAAATGCAGATTTTTTTTTTCCATGGTGGCAGTCTCCTCTGCACTTCCCACACTGGGGGCTGTTCCCCCGTCTGTGCTACTTACACACTAACTCAGAGGCTGCACAACAATGGGAAAATGGCAAAACTCCCTCAACTCCATTGTCATATGATCTTGCATTACGTTCATTCCCATACATTCAGCAAACTGTGAATTTGTTAAAAAAACACAACCCAGTTTACCCTTCAACGGATGAACTGCTTGAGCACTAACATGTATGCATGTATAATTAGTACAGTGACTATATTCACTACCGTGCTGGTGTGAACACTACAGGGAAAAGAAAAGCATACCACTGCTGAGCCTATACTTAGGATATATACTAGGGAAGCATAAAAGTGTTTAAGAAAAAAAAAGAAAAGAAAACTGATACTAAAGCTAATGAAGGACAGCTTCTCCTGTCTGTTCAGGTTACTCCACTCTAATGAAGTACAATTTACTTGCTTCTAATCCTAGAGACAATTTTGGGAGGAGTCGTAGGGTCTTTGTGTAGAAAGATTTCTACACAATTGTTGTGCATTTGTGTTTTTCATGGATGTTAGCAGAGACGTATGACACAATAGTAATCTCCTTCCTCTCACAGTCCTTCACTTTAACAGCTACTGCAGCTGTTTACTGCCTTGCCATTTGGATCTTATTGATCACATATTGGTCAGATCCAGATGCTGCCTTTCCTGCTAGTAGTGCATAGCAGGCTTTTGTCTTTAAACTGATGACTAATATCAGTAATGGTGACAACCACCTGGTCCTCGTGTTATCAGCATGACACATCTTGACCATCTTTTGGCCACAGCTGCTTCCTGATTTCTTAACTTCTTGAACAAGTCCCAAGTAAGGTCCACTTATCTGACTGCATCAGTATATGGAAACTTATTCCATATGTGGAAGTTGAATTTATCCTGCACAGAAACAGCCGACAGGCTTTCCCAGGACATCTTTGTTACATAATTGGCTTCCCCAGACCTATGTACTATTCTATCTATTCCACCAAACTCATCGTCTCATGGTGAACAGCTGACAGTCCAGCACCTCTCTTCATTCAGTTGTCCAGCTCATGTGGTCTCATGTCAGATGACCTACCTACAGATTCAACCACTGAACTTTGACCCAAAATGTTATGGCACAGAATACACTTATATGTAGTGTTGTGTTCAAACACGATGTTTGTAATTGATAATCCAATATTGGCAAAGGCATTCAATAACAATTCATCACTTGGCTACAGATCTAGCAATGCCTTCCTCCTAGTCATGATACTTGAGATGTCTTCATCATTCACTGCATGAGCCTTGAAGCATCCATGTAGGATCATAGAGTCATAGGTGGTAAGATTGTGTCCAGACAGAATAAGTACTCCAAATATTTGTTGGGTGTACATGCACAAATAGCAATGCAGTTTTTCTTTCATTGTTCTAGTCACATTCAGGAGAGATTTGTCACTTCTGATACAAACATCAATTGCACTTAGAGTCAAGACCTTGTATGTATCCTCACAGTTCTCAACAGAATCTTATGCTGGATAACTCAGGAGTAGGAGATAACTCACACTAATATTGTGTGTACATTTAAGACCAGCTACATGTAGCTGATACTTTTCAAATTTCCACGCACACCTTTGCCCCATCTTCAATCATGAGTTGGTATTCCATTCCCCAAGTGAGATTTTCCATTACCAGGATCCAATCCATCCTTATGCATTGCATTATTGTTGACATTTAAGCATAATCTGCTTTTTCAGGCTGAATTTTATTAGGCTACATTGCACATGTGACATCATTTATTTGCTGGTCAATTGCAGCCCCATATTCAGCTGCAGGAATGGGTTCCAATAAGCTTGTTCCAAGCAAGGTTCTTTAATATATCAGGTGAGTCATTATTGCAGTCAAGGATAATCCTGCAAGGTGCACGAAGTCCCAGACAAGATTACCATATCACAGTTTCAGGAACAGATCTTACACACACACACACACACACACACACACACACACACACACACACACACACACACACACACACACACACACACACACACACACACTCACACACACACACACACACACACACACACACACACACACACACACACACACACACACACACATATATATATATATATATATATATAAATCTATATTTATCTAGCTAGCTAGCTATATATATATATATATATATATATATATATATATATATATATATATATATATATATATATATACGTACATATACACACACACATCTATACATGGATTCCTATCAGCTCAAGTTTTCAGAAACTCGAAATTCATTTTGGCAAGAAGAAAACAAATGGTCAAGAGGCAAATAAAAGCTGATACTGTATACACTATAGTTAATAAAACATAAAGGAAATAGACTTCCATGGCTGTGAACTTTAATAGAACATTCAGGTTAAAATAAAATAGATGAGCGCTTTTCCATTAAAATAACGCTTCATCAGATCTACCAACATAGAAAACAAAGTAACTTTTAAAAATACCAGCAAACCAATCAATTCAATCAGAAACTTCATTCAATAAAATCAGTGAGTTAGTCTCCACCCACTAAGAGCCGGTTTTAAAGGTACACTTCCATTCAATCCTAGATACTTGTCTGCTTGTATCCTAAGTATCCATTCCATCTGTGCTCTCTCTGCCTGATTTACCATATATCTACTCCTACTATTCATATACATGCATTGCAGCACTTTAAAGGAGAATTTGTGCCCTTGATTATCCATCACATCTTTAGTCAGTCCATTTTTTATATCCCTGCTTCGAATAGCATACAAGTGCCTCATTATTCTATCTTTTAACATCTTGTTAGTTTTTCCAACATAGAAACAGCTGCAGATATCCCAAATGGCAAGGTAAATCACGTGCTCGGTGGTACAGTCAGCATATTTCCGTGCTCTAAAGACAAAGTTATCTGTTGGATATCGAAAATGCTGTTCATTGAGATCACAGAGCAGGCTTGACATGGACGACATGCATATGTGCCTACTTTAATTTGATCTCTTCTATTTACAATCTTCCTATTACCATTACCCAATTATCTTTTCAAGTTCAAACAATTTTTAAACAGAAAGCAAGGTGTATTTCCAACTACCCCAGCTATCTTCTCGTCCAACAAAGTTAAGATTCTCCAGTTCCTACAAATAGTGTTACATATTGTGCCGACATCATTCGTATATCTAATAGCAAATTTAACTTTAGGATCAACAGTTCTATGGAGTGTATTTCTATCATGATCTATTCTGGTACCAGAGGAAAAGAACGGTTTACCCAACGTGTGCCTTCTATTTAACACCTCTTTCCTCTCTTGGTCCAGTATTTTTCCTATCATATCCTCTACATGTGAATTGTGCATTTGGCAGGTCCATGTTTTTCAAGAAGTCAATTTCTTTTGTACGTAATCTGGATGCCTTTATAAACTGACCCCTGATGTTGTTGGGGTATATATGTCTAGGGTCCATAGTATCTCTGGCCAACAGTTTTTGTGATATAAAGAGATATCAACATGTCCTGTTGAATCTACAGAGAAGTACACATCTAAGCAATCTATGTTGTTGTAGGACTCTAAACTTCAAGAATGTGGTGGTTCTTTCCAAGTATATAATAAAATAATTCAGTTCCTGATCATAACATAAAAATATCCTCTACAAAATGATGATAGAATTTGATATCCCTGGAATATGGGCCCTCCTCCAAGACAATTTTTTCTTCCCAGCTAAATTAGCATATGAGTTTGCGCAGGGAGCGCCCATGGCAAAACCCCATCTCTGTAAATATATGTTGTTTTCATAGATAAAAACATTGTTTTCTAAAACAAGTTCAAGCAAAGAACAGATTGCCATGATGATATAATTGGGGAAGTCTATCTTATTAACTAGTATATCCCTTATTTCAATACCAAAGCCATTAGGTATGATGGTAAACAAATTCTCAAGAGTAGCCATCAAACATTCATTCATACCACCAACTAAACTTATATGATCATATAGTTCATATAGAAAATGAGAGGTAACATTTAAACCGTAGATATATTTGTCAATACATTTTTCAGTTTTTCTTCAACAAAAATTGAGCAACATTCAGTGACCCATCTGGCCCCTGCAACAATAGGGCATAACAGAGGACCTATAGGGTCTTTCTGATTCTTTGGTAACCCTTTAATGACAGGCAATGTTGGATTTGCAACATATAGAAACTCATATGCATCCTTATCTATGGTTCTAGTCATTAATAAATTATAAATGTATTATCATGGACAAATTTAACAAGCTGATTAACTGTTGAGTTGGTTATTTTTCTGTACATATTGTCATCCTCTAGCATGAATAACATGCACTGATGAGCATCATGAGTATTCATTACAACAGTAGTGCCACCTTCATCAGTAGGTCTTCTAGAGATGGCATTGTTATCCTTAAGGGCCACTAAAGCTCTTTTCATCTGCAGTCAGATTATAAAAATGTTTCTGATGTGTTGTATTTAAATATGTACAAATCTCATCTTCACACATTTTTACAGACATAGTGGAATGGAAGTACTTGGTCTTCTAAGACAGTGTGCTTTAGTGATGGAATTTCTTCCGAACAGCATTTTAAGAGTAGCATTACATGCAAACATCTGTAGCTGTAATATAATGTCACTTATTTTGGAGGGTACTGCTGGTATGTGAGAGAGGCCCTTATTCAATATGGAAAGTTCAGCTGGTTGTAGATTATAGTCCAAGAGTTTTACACCAAACCCAAAGTTTTTGAATGGAGATCCCGGTACAGTGAGGTTCAGGAACTTTACCATTTTCCTCAATGTAGTGCGATCTTGGATTTGGTATATATAATTAGCAGGGGGTGATGTGGCTTGCCCTCCTGCAAAACCATAAACATGATAGATTTTTGTATTTTTTTTTTAATTTTCAAGTTTTCAGAAATTTGATCATATCATCTCGCCGATATGAAGTTTGAGTTTCTGAAAACTCAATCAACTGACATAGATCCATATACATGTATATTTATATAGGTATTATTTTTACATTGGTGTAGTAGGACTGTGGCAGCCTATGTTACAAAGTAATGGAAATGTCTGGCATCATTGCATAACTTCTGATACTCCTAAATCCATATATGGATGTTACTCATTATACAGTACTTTGCAGTCAAAGATGCTGCATAGTTATAATTTTATCAGTAATCAATATATGATTAATCTACATACTGAATACAGATCTACTACATCTTTTATATTACATGTCATTAGCAGTTTCAATGTATAATAAATGTCAAAAGAAATTTGCACTTTAATTTTTGCTTATTAACTGAGAGGTCTATGTCATGAAATTTAGGGACATCAACATGAGCAGGTTTATGCTACTGGTGCTTCTAATGTTTGTTCTATATCTTTGCAGCAATTTCCCATTTATGAGGCGTCATCGTCGGTCCAGTCCAAGCCCGGTAATCTTAAGGCAGCTGGAAGAAGAGGCCAAGGCAAAAGCAGCAGCAAATGCTCCACTGGACATCACTCAGGTTATGAGCCGATTAGATCGGAGGAGTCAGCTCAAGCAGGAGCCTCCAAGCAAAACATAAACTGCACCACATCCTAGCACATCCACTCTAGAATAAGCACAAGAGGGGGAGAGAACAAAACTGGTTATAAATAGTTCTTCCTAGAAAAAAACATTCTATCTCCCTCTCTCTCTTTTCTAACTACTCAGGTGTCTTGGGCTTGCCTATTTAAAACCAAAGTTGTAATAAATATTTTTACTTGAAGAATGAATGAAATTTATGTCCTATTGAAAAATGCTGCATCAAAAGCAGCCCATGTTTTTTGTGATAGTCACTTACTCAATTCAATCAAATGAGGTGTACATGTCTAGTTTTAATAAATGTGTGTAGCAGGAGATGACTCCATCTTCAGACAGTCTGTGTTAGCAAGGTAGCTTTCTTGAAAATAAAAGGGGAGATATTAATTCATTCTTACCAGTGGAGCTGTGCAAGTTTGCACTGTAACTTCTAATGGCTAAGCTTTTTGATAGAATCAAATTATATCCTCACGTTTCAAACAAACGTTCATCCTCTGGAACCATAGGTGTTACTAAAGAAGTGTAAATGGCAGACTCGTCAGCAAAAACTATTTTTATAGTGGTAGCATTCTTTAGGTTCTAGGTTTTAAACTGGATTTTATAAGTTACAGTTAACACAATATTACCATTTGTAATATTTTGTAAACAGCATACAATATTTCAGCTACCCCAGAAGTTACACTCATACTGTTAATAAAAATTTGTTCATCCAGCTGAGAGCTTTCAAATGATGTTAAGCAGTTCTGTCTGTGTTAATTGGTGGTCAAGATATTTAGAAAAGTGTGACATTTGTGACAATATAAATATTTATCTCTTTACCTGGACTAGACAGAGGTCAGATATCAATAAAGTTGTGTTTGCCAATGTTCAAGCTTTAAAATGAAATATTTTAATACTCTGTATGCAGCAGGGTTTTAAAATTATTAATGCAAATATGAAAAAGCAGTATTTGATGTCTAGAGGCATCAGTAGGATGGAACTGCAGAAGCATCTACAGACGTCACCTGGCTGTAATGAGATAAAATCACTTTTCCAATCAAATACTTTAGAAGTCTTGGAACATAAAAACATGTATACAAATACTGATTTTCCATCTTAATTTAACTTAAACTTTATACAGTGAGCATAAAGCAGTTTCATCATTTTCATCACATTAGGTTAACAAATTTTGTAATGTCTAAACTGCTTGCTGTATGTATGCTTAATGGTTCACCTTCACAAGATCGAATGGATGGAAGCTCGAAATTCATAATCTCGAGACCAGAATCTCGAACTTCCATTCACTCGAAACTGTGAATGGGAGCCTGAGGTTTAAAAAAATAAAAACTTAACTTACCTTATTGCAGGGGGCCAGGTCTCTTGCACCCTAGCAGTTTAAATGTGAATGTTCTGTGACCGCACTATAACGGAGGAATGGAAAACCTTCCGTTTTGTGCTTATGCGTATAGCGTGGAATGGGATATTTCCCTTTCCTTCACTATAGTACGATCTTGGAGTAGGTATATTTAAGTAGGGGGGGTGCAGGGGAGCAAAGCCCCCCTGCAAAAACATTTGAAAGGTGTTACTTTTTTTTTTGTCCCTTTCATATGTTCGATTTTATCTAAATTTGAGATTCTAGTTTTGAGTTTATGACTTTCGAGTTTAGAGAAATTCGATCATATGAAGGGGAACCATGCTTAACGCATGGCACTGTAGTGATTTGTTAGAACAGAAGAAAGCCTGGTCTTTGTCAATGTCAGAAGTAAAGTTTGATCATATGTAAGCATATGTCTGTGTGTGTGTGTGTGTGTGTGTGTGTGTGTGTGTGTGTGTGTATATCTATATGTATATATATATATATATATATATATACATATATATATATATATATATATATATATATATATATACATATATATATACATATATATATATATATATATATATATATATATATATATATATATATATATATATATATATATATATATATATATATATGTGTGTGTGTGTGTGTGTGTGGATATGTGTGTGTGTGTGTGATTATATATAGGGTGGACTGGGTTTGCTTGAGTCAGAAATTAAGTAGTGTGTTTCACTGGCAAAGTTGTTGGGTTTTGTAATATGTATGTTCGGTAGGTGGTGTTTTATGTGCATTTAGTTGGGTGTGAGTGAAAAGATGTATGTTGTGGGTGTTAGCATGAGGTTTTGAGTTTTACTTTGCTTGCTTGCAAGTGGTGTGTGGAAGGCTTGATGATATGTGTGTGTTATTGACATGCATGATTTAGTGTGGGTTCATTGGTAGTACTTGTGTCTGCTGTGTAATTCTTTACATTTATTGTCATTGCTTTAATGTTGCTAAGGTGATTTAGTCCTGTTCCTCAGTGCAGTGAGATCTTGAAGTTAGTATATATTAAGTCACAGATATGAATAAGGTGCAGGGTAACTGGAAAATAGGAATGTTACCACCTGAATTAGGTACATCATGTAAAGGGATACATCTAGCCTGAAAATAGGTGTGTACTCCCGCAATAAGTATAGTTTAAATATCTGCTGTTGTGGTTTTAGTTCCTTCCTTGTTTCATAAATGTTAATCACATTTTTCTAATATATTGTTATTGCGATTCTTTATCTATGCAGCCATTTGTAGCTGTAAATTCTAATTTTACAAAGATGCAGGATCCTGTCATGAAAATTTGTGAGCAGCTCCTACAAACAGTGAACAAGTATTTCTCAGAACATTGGTAGAAAGCCCCTGAGTCTTCCAACAACAAAAAATGTATATTGGCAACATTGGTAAATGGGTGATAGATTCCACTGAAAAGAGATAGGGGAGACGTTTATCTTTTATAAAAAAAACAGTGCCAGAGATATGCAGTTAGTACCCACAAAAAACACTCATTTAGAGAAATGTTATGCCAATTTAAGTGGTCACTGCCTTGGCTCAATCTGTACTGATACATTTTGCTAACACTTTTTATTTGTGGAAGGGTATGCTGCTCCTACTTGGGCTGAATGAATTTGGCTGCCTGCTTTAGGTACTCCAGGTAGTGTTTGTTCTTGTCAGCATTGTGCATGTTAACAGGATCAGAGCTACTTCCATTCAATGTGCTTTCCAAAATGGCTGCCCTTAAAGCATTGGCATAATAAAATTTACAACCCTAAACTGATAAAATTGATATATATTTATTTCAAATGAATTACAGATGAAAAACTTGCACATTTTGAATTTTATAACCAGGTTAATTTGTCCCAGTCCCATGATGTTAGCAAATAAAACTGAAGTCCCACATTAAAGGTAGACCATCCAAAATACATAAAATGGAGTAGAACTGGAGATGGTCAAACCACCAGGCTGTAAAACAACTTTTAATAAAACAATAAAACAAAGTAGCAGTAAAACGATGTGGCAGTTAAGAACAAGATTATCATTTTCGGGTATGAACCCTTCATCAGATAAAAAAACTAATTAACATCACAGTATTTAAAAGTAGCAATGACCAATCAAAATTCAATAATGTACCCTCCTCCCTTTTAAAGCTGGCTTCAGGGGAATTAACCCATTCAAGCCCGGGGATCTATCTGCTGATAATTCTATGATCCACTTAGTCTCATTAAATTTTGTGTAATTAACTATGTCCCCAACTCTCATGCTATTTCTCATAATCTGAAGCACTGAAAACTTAAAACCATGTCCAGGGTTTTCATTAATATGTTGAAACAAAGCAGTATGTGACTGTCCTAACCTGATATCTGATAAATGTTTCAGTGTTCTTTGTTTTAGCATGCAATTTGTCTTCCCTACATAGAAGGAAATGCATGATTGGCAACATAAACAACATTGCACGTTCTACAATCTGCATACTGGTTCATATAATAGATCTTCTTCATGACAGGATGTCTAAAAGAATCTGTTACTAAGATATAAGAGCAGGCCCCACAGCCCTTACACTTATATGTACCTTTCTTGTGAGTATAAATCTGCTGTATCCTTCTATTCTCATGGCAGAGCAAATCCTTAAGATTGTGATTCCTCTTGAAACAAAAGGAGGGATTCTGGCCCACTCATCAGTCAACAGGATCTTCCAATTTTACTGGATTACATTACATATACCCCCTATATCAGCATTATACATCAACATCATGCATTATGTATTCCTATTATTCAATCCAGTCACATTATCCACTGCCTCATTATTAATCTGTGTCACTCTTTCAGAAAACCATGGGTGGGCGCTTCCTTTCTATGTCTTACACTATCTCTTATTATATGTGCTACTCTGTTCTGTTTATCCCCTCTTTTCACCAAATGTGTGCTTAATCTTCCTAACTCCTGTTCAAACTGCTGATCATTAGTACATAAGTGTGATATCCTGTTGACTTGCCCTTTTATAATGTTGTTTCTTGGATGCATACTACTACAGGACAACAGACTATTTTTCCAACATGATTTTCTATATAATGACATGTATATCCTCTTGCCATTACTCTCCCATCCTAATCGTATGCATTTGCCATGTGCCAATCCTGTGCTGGCGCACTGGCAAGACGACACTATTTTTAATACATCACATGATTGGAGGGCACAATTGTGTTACTATGCCAGATTCGTGGATGTTATCTTTCTTCTTTGGAAGGGTACATCCACTGAACTGGCAGGTTTTGTAGATTATTTGGAAAAGAGTACAGATTTCATGAGGTTTACAACATATTTTTCTGAGGAATATATAGACTTCTTGGATGTATGACTAGGATGGGAGAGTAATAGCAAGTTCCAGTTGTTGTAAATGTCTTGTGAGGTACATACCAAAAGGGGCATTGTACTCTATAATGGGTCTAATGAGTGGTGAGTAGAGGGGAACAATGACCTCTTTTTTTCTGGATGAGAAACCTTTTGTGATGAGGTGAGCCATGTAGAAGGATTTCCTGACCACTGTGGCAATGTGATTATCAAAGGAGAGACTACTGTCCACCTGTTTCCAAAGGTCTCTTATCACACTTTTAGTGTTAAGTAGACTACCAAGTATGTGGTAGTTCATGGGTACAGAGTTTTTACCAAAGGGTATGACAATACACTTTTTGGCATTGAGCTTTAGGCCATGGCTTTGACACCAGGCATCTGTCACAGTGAGGCCCTTTTGTAGGATGTCCACATTGTTAGGAGTTTTGATTATGGCTCCTAGTTTGCAGTCATCTGCAAACTTTGTTAGCCAATGACCTTCTGTGTTAGCCTGTACTTCAGAGAAATAGATACCAAACAGGAGAGGACCCAGGACTGAACCCTGTGGTACTCCACTTGTCACTGGTCTGAAGTCAGATTTGGAGTCTGCTACTTTCACAGTGTGGGTTCTGCCAGTGAGCCAGTTTGGCAACCCATCTTTTGACATAGGGATTTATACCTAGTTTAGTGAGCTTATCTATAATTCCAGAGTGGGGGGTGGTGTCAAAAGCCTTGGCAAGATCTAGATAAGCTGTGTGGACCATCTTACCCTCATCTATGGCTTTGGTGACTGCTTCAAAGAAGTCAGTCCGGCTTAGGAGACATGATCTGCCTTTTACAAACCCGAACTGGGTAGGGTCCAGAGTTTGGAGATTACCAATGTCTTTGTTTATGAGTTCCATGATGATATGTTCCATGGTCTTGCAGACCAGGCTCATCAGGCTAATGGGGCAGTAGTTCCCGGGGTCTGTTGTGGCTCCCCCTTTGTGGAGTGGGATAACCATTGCGGTGCGCCATTCAGTGGGCACAAAGCCTGAGGTGAGGCTATGATTGGACATGGTACTTAGGTAGGGTGCCAGTTCATTCTGTAGTTTGTGTAGAATGCAGCCTGGGATATTGTCAGGTCCCACGGATGCTGTGTTCTTGGCTTTGGAGAGTGTGTTTTTTACCTGTGCAGCCGTGATTACAGGAACTTTGCATTCTTCCAGTATAGAGATGGGTCCTCTAGAGGGTGAGAGGGAGGTAAAGTTAGCACTGAACCTATCTGCCAGGATGTTGGCAATATCAGTTGGTTCTGTATATTTAGTGCCATTGTGCTGTAACTCAGAGCAGATCTGAGTGTTGCCATTGAGATTCTTGACATAGCTATAGAATGCATTGTGGTTGTCTTTAGAGTCAGTGGCAATTTAGTTTTCGTAACTAGCGTTGGAGGATTTTATGAGGGATCTCAGCTTCTTTCTGAGGTTGACCAGGGAGTTCCTCCAGTCATGGGATTTTACTCTTTTTTGCAACAGTTTCTTTCTTCTGTTGTAGAGTTTGTTTATGGCAGAGGACCACCAGATTGGCTTCCTTTTTTGGAGGATAGCATATTGGTTCTATTAGGGATAGCATGATCCATGCACTCGTGTAAGTGCTAATAAAGTGCATTTGTGCAGGATTCAGCAGTCATACCTCTATTGTCCGTCTGCATTGGTGTCATGAAGTTTGCCACTTCTGTCTTAAGAAGTTTGAAGTTGGCTTTGGAGAAGTTTTTTATGGTGGTTTCCCTAATTGGGGGTGGGGGCGGGATGTGGATGTCTAGGGTGATTAACTTGTGGTCGGATCTGACCAACGAGGAATTGACCTCTGGTGTGGAACACCGGTTGCCCATGTTGGTAATGACCAGGTCTAGGATATTGCTACCCCTGGTGGGGGTGTGAATAAGTTGATCCAAGGCGTTTATGAATTCTCGAAAACAGAAAAGAGTTGGTACATGAGTAGTTTTCCCAGTTAATGGTGGGGTAGTTGAAATCACCCATTATTAGGGTGTTGGGTTGTACCTTAATACTGTCCAGTGTATCAAGAAATGAGTAGTAGTCTGAATGTGTTTGTGTGTATGTCTGTGTGCATGTGTCTGTATGCATGCACGTAGATGCATGACTATGTGAATGTGTTTATGTGTGCATACATGTGTATGTATGTATGTATGTGTGTGTATGTGCGTGTGTATGTGTTTGCATGTACGTACATGCATGACTGTGTGAATCTGTGTGTACATATATGTCTATGCATGGGGAAGTTGTGTGGCTGCCATATCTAAACTTCCCTTGGCTAATCTGCAATATGGGAGGAAATAAACACCAGGGACACTCAGTGCTATTACCTTAAACAACTTAAAATGTTAATAGAAATCAAGTTTTGCAGCACTAAATATAATGGGGAAAAGCAGACACCAGCGACACTCTGTGATATTATCCTAAATCACTTCAAGAGTTAATAGAAGTCAGATTTTACAGCACACCAGATATAGTGCTTATGGCTGAGTTTTTGCCAAACTCATTATTCAATGAGATAAAATGTCACCAGCTTCAGTTTTCAAAGAACATGAATATTAAGTAGTTTTGAGGGGGGGCTTTGATCATCAACCACCAGAGTCAGGAGCTTTGTCCTCACACTCTGATTATTTATTATAAACTTAGTCAGAGATCAGCTTTCCAAAAAAACAGGCTCAGTCTTGATTAACTGAATCACAACAAGGATGAGCCTATGAGCCTATGATGAATCAAATCATTTGGGATGAAACAAAAGCTAATAATTCTTTTTAATATGTTTACATTTGTCCCTGAGTATCAGTTGTTAATATGGTCACTCTGTCCATAGAACTATGTGAGTAAACACTTCAGCTTCCACACAGAAAGTGATTTTGCAGAGTAGAGAACAATCATGGTGCCACACCGAAATTTGCAAACTCTGTAATAGTTTATATTAAATAAGAAAAATGTGAGAAGCAAAGCCCTGACTTTGGTGGGTGAATGGGAAGCTGTCCTCAGAAACATTTCATTTTTATGTTCTTTGGAAGAACAGTCTCATCAAGTTGTGTCGCTGTATTATAAACTAAAAAAGAATGAAAAATAACTCCATGCCCCTGAGACTGCATGTTTAAAGCATGTACCCAAAATAATTAAAATGTGTGACTGTTTCAAGTTAAAAAGATCAAAGAAGTATAATGAGACAAGAAATACTTCTGGCGTTCACTATAGTGCAACTTCAGTACATGATTTGATTATAAACTTGAGTGTATTTTTGGTTTAACAAAGACTGCATTCATGATTCTCAGGATGGAAAGTATTGGTAGATGTAAACAATGCAGGAGTGAGAGTTAGAATGGAGGTGGGAGAGATAAACACTAGCCATCCCCTTAATTACAAATTAAAATAAATTATACAAGTATGATCTTAATTTTTAGACATTATTAGAATAGGCACCCTCCAACGTCAGCAATGGAGACTTTTATTGCATGTGGGCAGTCATAGTGTAGTTGTAAAGAAACTTTTTGTTAGTTTATTTTGCACATGAAAGCTGCACATGTATTTTTAAGGAAGAATAATAATTTCCTTTCCTACAATTACTGGTTGACCACAGCTAAAGACCTTCACACTGAGGGACTACTTCATGGAACTATCTGAAGTGGGTCACAAGAAGGATAATAGTAAAACCTTTAGTTTACAGAAGAGGATGACTGTCTTTATACAGGCGATAATACTGGGAGGTTTGGAAGCTCACAATGCACAGAGCTATGTGAACTGAAAGTCTGAGGACTACAGCTTACAGGTAGTCAACATTTATTTGTTACAGGAAGATACACAAGGGATATGACAACCATCGGTCTTCATAAAATGTTCAGTTATTAATGAGAATGAAGCAACACCAATGCTAGAAATAAATCCCTTGGATGTAGATGATAGGGTATTACATGTTAAACACACGTGTGACTGAATCCCTTCTGTTAGATGGTAAGGTAATTATCTTAAGCATTTGTGCTATCAGGCAGCTCATTGATTGGTTATTTATAGCTGTAGGACTGCTATTTTCTTAATGGAGCAGTATGATATGCGTTTCCTAGTTAGAGACCCTGTTTGTGGATTTGGGCAACACTCACCCAGGACACACCTTTCTGGGTATACTCACCCTGTACTTCAGATTGCTATGTTTTTCAAAGCAGTCATATAATAAAATATATAGTACATTTTATTTCTGGGAAGCTTTTGCAGAGAAAATGTAGCAGTCTTACTGCATGCCATACAGAAAGAAAAATATATATTTTTAATATTTTATTATTATGCAGTCTACACCACAAACATAGCTTTATTTCATCGATAAAAAAGGGCATCTGCAGTTTTATTGTGTAAAAGGTTGCATTCCTTTATTAACTGATTCTTCTTCTTTCGGCTTTTCCTGGTTAGGGGTCGCCACAGCTGATCACCGACTGCTCATGATTGACAGTGGAGTTTTACAGTGTCGAGTTGCCAGCCCGGCACCCAACCTTCCACAGAAGGCACACACTCACACCTAGGGCCAATTTAGTGTGTCCAATCCATCTACAGCATGTCTTTGGGATGTGGGAGGAAACCCACGTGACCACAGGGAGGACATGCAGACTCCGCACAGAAGACACCCCAGCCGAGGATTGAACCAGAAAACCTCTTGCTGTGAGGTGGCAACGCTAACCGCTACACCACCGTGGCTGCCTTATTCCTTTATTAACTGATTAGCTATCATAAATGAGTCCAAAGTTAAATGATAAGCAGCAATGCTTACATTCACTGCCTTATCCATCTGTTCTGAATTCTGCATTGCTCCAATGTTGAAGAAGGAAAAAAGACACACAAGCTTGACTAGGAGTTTTCTTATTCACATTGTACAAACTGAAGGTATAAATATAAAACTGTTGTTCATTGTTAACGGTGCTGGCTCACAGGATCCTACTTAAGAAACTATTTTTTTATTTTACTATTGAACTATACTTCAATGGATTTTGAGTCTGCAGATTACAGGATATATTCACAACGTATGTGTGTGTGTTTATGTCTGTGCACGTGTGCTGATCCATTGGTCAGTTTTATAGGGGCTGTTCATCACAAACACAGAAAAAAATGCAATTGGTTTTCGCAAAAAAAATTATTTACAATGCAAAAAATACATGTACAACATAAGAAAGAATGATCACAGGTTACAGTTTTATGTGTCCTTACTCATCTTATATATAGTACTGTTAATCTGATCAGAAAAAATATTGAAATTAGGAGTCCTGCCTTTTGGTAAATTATAACTCTCTAAAGTCTTTCTCCCCAGTTCTAATTTCCTGAAGATGCAATTCACAGAATAGTTTGACATTGTTCAGCTGTACTGGAAAATAGTTGTACAAGATGTTTTTCACCCTGTTAGAGTAGTTCTCTTTTCTCTGCAGTTGTGTGACAATAGAGTTTATGTATAAGTAAGGGGTCAAAATTTCACACGTGTTCTGTATTAATGCTACCTACATTTTCAGTGGGTATGTTGTTTAATGAATTTGACTCATCCAACCAGCAGGGCATTACTTAACTTCTAGTAGTGGATCGGTTGAAACTACCAGTCCAGTATTGACCAATGCAGCCTGAAACATATTTAATTTTCTGGCTGTACAGTTAAATTGATAACCATTTAATTTTCAATTACTGCCATGTCTTTCAAATGACCACTGTACTTCAGTAAATATGCCAGATATGAGATATAATATGCAAAGTTCATCTATTTCTTTTGTTTGTTTCATTAAAAGTATTTGAATGTTTTTTTTTACTAGTCAATGTACAGATAAAAACCCAAATAGTAAGTTAATGAAATATTTATGATTATGCCAAACAAAAACATTACATAAAAATTAAAAGAAATCAACAATTATAGAAATGAATGCTAGTCTACTGACTGGATGTAAGAAAGCTGGGAGTGTTTGACTGTGATACATATTCTGAACTTTGAGACACCCCACTGGACACTTGAGAAGATGTTGCTTTAGAGGCCTTCTGAAAGAGGCTTCTGTGTCACATATCCAGATCAAGAAAGGTACCACAATCCAGAAGGTCAGAACAAAGAAGTCACAGGCCTGACCTTCAAAATAGCCCAGATCCACTCACTTGATAACCTGAGGGTCCTAGGTTGTGAAATTGAGAATCACCAGTTCCTTTTTTTAAATAAGCAGGGTGAAGGTAATTTAGGACCCAATATGTAAGAACTAGAATTTTAAAAACAGCTTTGGTGCTGTCCAGCAACCAGTGCAGATCTTGCAGGAAAGAGCAATATGATAAAATCAAGGTGCCCAAGCAAATTACCTTTCCAGAGAGTTCTGTACCTGCTGCAGATACTCCAGATCACTGTTTGAGAGTCCATTTTAAAAGGACCTGTGATGGTTGTTGTAACTGAGATGCTAGCACTGCATGAACCACTATCATCAGATCCATAGATGTAAAAGATTCCTCATTTTGGCAGGATTCTTTAGCTGGAAATCTGATGTCAGACAGCTGACACCAGGTCCTTCAGTATAGTCCTTTCACCAATGATCACTCCCAGATTTCACATATAAAATATAAATTTGAATCTATTCCCCCATATGTAATTATAATATGTAATTATAAAGAAGACAAAAAGATGGGATAGACAGACAGAGGCAAGTTTTAGAATCAATTCAATCTTTGACGGGTTGGAAACCATTTGATTAACCATTTATAGACATAATTCACCAGTCCCTCAGGGGTCCCACGTTGGGCACAGAAATTCCTAATGAAGGAGAGGCACAAGTGAATATCATCAACATAACATTAATTGCACTTACCTCTCCCTTATAGGACCACCCAAGAGGGTAGGATATACATGGTTATGCATGATGGTAACAATACTGATCCTTGAGATGCCCTCAATGGTCAATAATTGACTACTAGAGGAATTACTGTTTGAAATTACCCAGTGTGAGTGTGCCAAGAAGTAAGGCAAACCAATCAAACATAGTGCCAGAGTGTGCTTACCTTTAGCAGGTCAAGACCCAAATACTTTTGTTGTATTCGTCTTAATGTGTTTACTTGATGCATTGTTTGGTTATCTTTGCTTTCTCACTCTACTCTGTAGAGGTATGCATGGGCTTGAAGTGTGTGTTTTAAATATCACTGTGAAAAAAAAAAAGTGAGACATTATCTTTTTTTATATTTTCAGTGATTTCTCAAATGGTGCAACCTTTAAGTAACAATAATAAAGTAAGGGGAAACACTGAAGACCCTTCAATATGGAGAGGTGGGGGCTTGACTTTACAAAAAATGTTTTTTGGAGTTTTGTGCAGATAACATTTAAGTGAAACTATACAATACTCAAGCACACATTTTTAGATGTTCTACGTACTTGAGAAAGCAAATTCAAACTGATGTCAGTCTGCATTTCTATTTAAAGTAAATAAGTTACAAGTAATAGCAGGGATCACTCAGAAACACCACAGTGCACTCTCTGGCACTCAAGTCACGATACAGTGGCACACATTGTTAAAAATGAGGTCAATCAAGATAAAAAATATTCTCTGATGTCATGTCATAAGGGCATCATTAACAATGCAAATAAGGGTTGTCTTGGTGTTGTGCCTTGACCTTAAATCACACTAGCAAAGTTCAAATAAGCCATGAGATGTCAAATAGGAATACATTTGCACATAAACTATTTTCTCTGTATCCTTACCTATAAAAGGAGGACTAAAGACTAGGCAGTCATTTTCCAATAAGAACAAACTGAGAGTTAGTTGTAATAAAGGTGGGAAAATGCTATTCTCAGTGAGGGTAGATAATATGAAAAGTAAATACTTATTTTAAAATTATGCAAGATTTTAATATCAGCAATGAACCAGGATCTAGCCTGCTGTAAATAGAGTATAACATTAAAACCATGTTCATGACTGCATCAAGCATGTTTAAATTCAGTCTAGCGTACATGCTGGGCATCACCACAAGATCCACTGTGATGCATGATTTTGCATCAAGGGGAAAGGCCTGCCTGATTATGGAAACCTTGTATCTTAAAAAAAAAAAAAAAAGTGGCATCCTTACACTGGCAAGATGAAAACACTGTCTAAGCAATCAGACAGATGAACTGTGTAGCCTTACCATCAATCAAAATTGTGGAACCAGGTGTTTCTTTTTATGCAGCAGATGGTCCATTGGACAAATGAATAGCATTTTATATGAGTATATGAAATTTCCTTTTGTATACTGAACTACTAACATCCAGACTAAGCGTGCCCTCAGGCAGATAAGTTCACCACTACTGACTCTCCAGTGGTGTCCCATTCTGCTCTGTGCATAAGGCTTAGACCTGAACCATGGCCAATGACTATCAGTACACCTAGGAGATATATGCAGTGGGATGACAGTATGCAGAGCATAGGCTGTGGCTGTATTATAAGCAGTGACTAGTGAATCAGGAACATCAGCAGTGCTTCTTCCCTTCCCAAGGACCTGGTCTGTTAGTGGCTTCAGCATGCCACAATCAATATTTCAAAAATTCCTACAGTGAACCTGATCACAATCTGGGTTTCAAAAACCAACAGGAGAGCCAAACTGAAACTAACAAGGTGGTGATTAGTCCAAGTGACTTGTTCCACCACTATGTCCTTCATCTTCAGACAAAAACTGAAGTCATAAGTCAAGTGAGTTTCCGAATTTTTGGGTAGTCATGGTAAATATTTGAGTGAAACCAAAACTATATAAAAGACTGACAAGTTTCACAGTGAGTTCTTTATCTTACCATCTTCCTTGGCATTAAAGTTAATTAACAGGATCCTAACTTTTGGTGCAATGGTTTAGCCTTAAAGAAATGTGATTACCTTTATCTCACATTGATGCTTCTTTTTACTCATGCACTTATCCAAGTAGTTTTTGAGCACTGTTAGTGATACGCGTAACCTTATTTTGAGCAGTAATTTATTTCAATGTTTTGGAAGTCACTGAGTAATGAATCATTCCCATAAGGAATCATTCCCATAAGGAATCATTCCCATTTTTCTCCTTTATATGTATTTATTTTTAGCAGTAAGTTACGAGATGTTGTCTGGGCTTTATTCACTATACATTTAAGTGTACAATTAAAAAAGAGACCCCGGCTGGACAGATGTTGCGTTGTATATTAAGCATGAATCTCAACTCAGAGGCCTTTAGCACGTGAAGAATAAAAAACAGTTCGCAGCGTTGTACACAAGTAGTTCATGTTTTTCAGCCCACCTAGCCTCTCAGAGAAAACATCTACACCTTCTCAGATTTGATAGCTGGCATCCAATATGCAGATAATTCAATCATCTGCTCAGCTTTCTCCCCCTACGAGCTCCTAGCAAAAACCCAACTAGCCTTCTCCAAAACAGAAACCTGGATGCAGTCTAACCATCTGGCACTAAATACAAATAAAACCAAACTAATGTTTTTTCACCTACTGAAAACTCCATTGACAAGTCCACATTCACCATATAGAGCCAAAACAACACCCTCCTTGAAATTATTCCCAACACCAAGCTTCTTGACATCATTATTGATGAAAAACTAAAATATGACACCCACATCCACTCCACAATCAAGAAAATCCACCAAAGGTTAGGTCTCCTCTACAGGGACAACCACTTCCTAAGGCCCTATACCCATCAAACTCTTGCATCCACCTTCCTACTCCCCAACCTTATGTATGGTGCCCTTCTTTTCACCAATCTCCATCTTGGCCTTCGTCCAGACATGAATCCTGCTACCACAACATCTCCAAATCTGCAACCAATTCAAAAAACGCATCCCACCACTGCCACTCCCTCCTCACCCTCACTTGGCTTGAACTACCAAACTACCTCAGTTACCTACAACTCACCATTGTCCACAAGCTCATCTTTAAACCTGCCAACTGCCCAGCTCTCGCTACTTCCTTAAAACCTTACATTCCCAACTGCTCAATCAGATCCAAAAACCAAAATCTCCTTCAGGTCCACAAACCTGCACGACCTCTTGGCCATCTACTGCTGTCCCACCCCTTAGCTAAACAATGGTACTCTCTCCCCACACACCTACAGAACCTACCTAGCCATACAAATTTCAAATCTCAGCAACTGTCTCATCTTTCTTCCAAATGGGAATGCCCTTGCCACGCTCCAACTTAAACCCCTACATTCCACCTTGCACTGACTCATCCACCTCTACTATTACTACATCCCACCCAAAACATATTCCTCCCCTACTAAAAACTAATTTTCTCTCTAATATCTATTGTACTATACTCTCCAATCTCAAATATACTATTACCCTCTCCATGCATAATATTTTCCTAACCTACAAATGGCTAGTAGCTAAATATTTTGAAATGTTAAACGTACAACTGAGTTTATAACAAAAATATTCACTTTATGCATATGTTGAAATTTCTGTATTGAATTATGTCTTTTCATTTTTGTAACATTGTGACAAGCCAATTGCAAATATCATGGAGCTTATTTTAAATGTTAATTAGCTGTATGAACTATGTCCTTTTGTAACATGTGAAATGTAACTTGCAATTATTGTGGAGCTTTTCTCCACGGGCCTCCACTGAAAATGGGCTCTTCTTGGCCCAGTGGACTTCCCTAGTCATCAAACTTAAATAAAATAAATAAATAAATGTTTTTAGAGTACAGTATACACCGTGTTTGTCAATTACTGGCCCAACTGGTGAGGTATATAGAGGGCTAGGGCCTTCCCACAATTGTCTGAATATGCCTTCATTATCAGTTGTGCTGCAAAGCAGAATTTTGTGATTTTGGTTGCAAAATGCTGTTCTACACTTAATTTGTTGTCTGCAGCGATCTCTAGTTCTTTGATTTTAATGCATCTCTCCATTATGTTATTTTCATCTTGTTCTGTATTACCTCTGTATATCTTGCACAGAAAAAATAATATTTCTAAGTTTGCAACTGCCAGTGCTTTTCAATAACAACAGTTCCTTAGCTATATATGCAGCCCCAAAAACAAACCAGACAAAAGTAGTCCAGCACCGAGCTCTGATGGATTCTATTGGGCACCTCACAAAAAAGGCACAGGGTTAGATTCTTTTGAAAGGGGAATTGGCGAATCTTAAAATGGCCCCCAAGGGCAGTTAACCTAGTACTTATGAACCTATAAACCTACCAGAAGGTTTGTACTGATGATGAGAAGCTCCTATCTACAGCACCCATTTAACTGCAATGGTCATGTTTATAAGCTTTAATTCTGAGACGTTTTTTTTATATTAGAATATCCCTAAAGCAGTCGGCCATTGCACTACATAACTATGTTTAGTGGAGCAATTATTTCCAAAATATTCTTAAGAGAATTATGCCAAATAACTTTACCAGTATTTAAGTATGCTGCTCATGTATTTAGTCTCTCATAACTTACTCAAAAAATAATGCCAAATTAAAAGTCAATGGCTTCCCTTTAATTAATTCATAGTATTCCATTAAAGGAAGGTTGCAAGCACCTTTTAAGATAAGTTCAACTATTACCAGCCCTATAAGTTTATAGATGATGTAGGTGAAGCTGATGGGCCTGTTGTTAGGAAGTGATGCTAGATTACTTTTGTAGATAGATCTGTCTGATTTGATCAATATAGCAAAATTTTCAATACTTTGTTTAGGTAGAATTTGCTTACAGGGCTATTGATTCTTTTTAGGTGTTATATGTGTTTTACTACCCGCGGTGGTGGTGCTGCGGTAGCGTTGTCGCCTCAAAGTAAGACGCTGTCTGGTTCGATTTTCAGCTAGAGCGTCTTCTGCATGGAGACATGCGTGAATGGGTGTACCTTTGTTGAAGGTTGTGCGTCAGGGCTGGTAACTCGGCACGTAAAAATCAACTACCAATCATTAGCGGACCGGAGTTCCGCTGTGGCGACCCCTAACCGGGAAAAGCGGAAAGACACAAACAAACAAGTACGTGTTTTACTACTGTATTGTTTGTTGACCTTATACTTTTACCAGATAAGCTTATTTCTACAGAAACATTTATATTTATGTCTTTTGAGTTTAAAAGTCAGAATGTATGGTGTATAGGCACTTTGAACTATAAAATGTTCATAAGGGTATTGTTGCAATCTGTTTTAGAGAGAAGAACATTAATTTTACTTTAATTTCCTTTAGCTTAATCTAGAGAGCTGGAGATATTTTTCATTTTATAAGAATCAGATTCTTAGGTCACATATGATGTGCTCATGCAGTAGGAAGAGTAACTTGTGGTTACTTTTAGAATAATATTTATAATCTTTACCAATAGCTGGAATTTGAATTATTGATAGTATTTTATTTAGTAAAAGAATTGAGATGTGTTTATTTGTGTGATAATTATCCCATCTGATGTTTTGATACTTGGAGTGACCCTAATTAGCTTTAGTAGACTATGAAGGTAGAAAGCATATACTCTAATAAACTTTGATGCTGTTCTGACTCCCTGAATGATGGTGAATTCCAATTTATCTACTATAATGGTTATATGTATAAGTGATAATTTTATATATTTCTTTCAATCAACTTAGAATTAATATAGTCCTGTACAAATACTGAAACACTATCGCCTGTTTGGATTACAGCTATGAATGTAGGTAAACCCTCTATATTTGGCAGGGAAACAGATTTTAACATTCTACAGGCATTGAAAAACCTCGAGACAAGGTGC
This sequence comes from Protopterus annectens, assembly GCF_019279795.1. NCBI lineage: Eukaryota > Metazoa > Chordata > Ceratodontiformes > Protopteridae > Protopterus > Protopterus annectens. The sequence goes on along the minus strand of NC_056744.1, from coordinate 143,066,909 downwards.
TCTACTTTTTAATTAAAGATTCTTTCCTTCAGCAAGGTTTTATCAAGGCTGCCTTCACCTAAAATATACTGGCTGCACATTTCGTTACATTGTTTTATAAGTGAGTTTTGTCTTGGCCTAAAAAAGATACTTTAGGGATAAATGGTTCCTATCATATTTCCCAAGCCAACAAGTACAGTCCATCCACTGCAAAGCAAGGCATTTGGGCCACAAACCACCCATCAAGTAGACAGACACAGATCCCCCTGTTTCTGGCAATATTTCCTTTGCCATGAAATGAAAGTCACGACTTTGGTCTAAACTCAAGCTTCATTCCAGCACTAAGCATGTGCCTTCCTACTGTGCTAGCAAGAATGTTGGATAGCACCATCATATAGTTTGCATATCTGCACATGTATGCCTCCTCAAATCTGAGAACATTGTTCGGGGTTGCCATAATGGCTAAGGTGTTACCGCACAAACACAAGGTATAAGGTTTAATTCTGGGAGTTGGGGGTTGACATAATGTGTAAAGTGATTACCTCACAGATACAAGGTACAGAGTTTGATTCTCATCTTTGATCACAATCTGATTATTAGCTATGCATGTAATAATCTGCTGACTGAATGCCTAGTAATTACATTGAACCTATGATCATGTCATCTATATCATAAATTTCATTTAGCCTGCAGGCTGCTCCACTTATTTTTACCCCAAATAAGTCAGTAAAAATAACTTGCCCCTTGAGATAAAAGTTTTATGAACTACAGAGTCACTGTCAACTGGTACATTGTTATTTATTTATTTATTTATTTATTTAGTGTTGTTGTTGTCACACTTGTATAATTAATGCTGCTAAATCTAAATGAATACATAAGTCCAGATGTCCATTAAATACAGTAAACTCTCAGTTAAGTGGAACTCAAGCAACCAGCAAAAAAATATCAAAGAAGTACCATACAATTTTCATGCGTTGTACTTTCTGCCCCCCCCCCACACACATACACAGAAACATACGTTGTGTTTTTAAAGTTTTTAAAAAGGAGGACAGGAATAAATTCCCTCTCTCCCCAACCTGAGAGCAAGGCAAACCAAACAAATAATATAGAGTATAGTATTAAGCCTATTTTTAATAGTAACGCTCAAGCAACCAGAAACTACCTTGTTGCTGGGTGTGACATACTAATGACAGAAGGACTGTATACTGAAAGGCATAACAATGTGACAAGACTGTTGCACTGGGGATTGCGTAAACAATATGGTACTGAAGTGGCTGAAAAACACTGGAAACATGAGCCACAAAGCATCAAAGAAAATGAAGTTTATATTCATGGGATCACCCATTACCAACAGTTGAAAAGATAGATGCTAGAAAACCAGAAATAGTGGTCCAGGAAAAGAAGACAAAAGTAGCATTGATCATTGAAATCACCACACCCAGTGACTACAGTGTCTTGCGTACAGAGAGACACAAAGTCATAAAATATCAGGATTTGCAGGCAGAAACGAAAGCAATGTGGAAGAAAGATACCAGAGAGTTCCAATAGTAGTTGGAGCAACGGGCCTTATAAAAAAGAACTTGCGGTTGTATTCAGATATGTTACCAATCCATGTAACCCCATATGAATTGCAGAAATAGTCACTACTGGGCACATTGCCAGTGCTGTGAAGAGCACTTTTGGCTGACATCAAAGATCGAAACAATACTGATTTCATGAACTTTAATCATACTTTGGCTTAGGAATGGGGTCCATTCCTATCATAGTATTAAAAACCCAAAAGATTTGGAGAAATTAAAAATTAAGAGATAATATTGGAATGGGGATCACTGTTTTGATATATTGGCAAGCTACAAGAGCATTATTGCTCATGCCTGAAATACATGCATGTATCTCTCTTGAGGGAGAATAAACTGTTCTCCTTCTAGATGTATTTTACCTGATGAAAAATTATTGCTGTCTTTGATATTTTTCTCACAAATATGTAGAGAATTCATGAAAATATGTAGCTCCAAAAAGAAACTGTGTAGATACTAGTCTAGTCACCAGCCAAAAGACAGTGAGTTGTTCTTAGCAGCTTGACTGAGTAGTTGCACACAGGTATGCTAGGTTCTTCTTTACTATTTTTAAATAGAAGGATTTTAGTAGTCAGATATTTGTGACATATAAAGTCCTCCTTCACCCTTTCTCAGGGAGGTCCCTCAAAAAAATTAATGTAACACTACCCATGATGGACTACACCAGCATAAAATCATGACAGTTTTCCTGCTGTACAGTTTCTGGGTCCCAGTCACAACTACATCCCATGACTCCACACAGTGTTGCAGATACTGTAAACAGTCCTGTATGCACTTGCCACAGCCACACAGAGCTACCAAGTGCTTCTGTAATACTGGAGGCACAGTTTATATCATGCATTCATTGTCATTAATTTATTCAGCAATCCACTTAATTAGTTTTTGCAGCCAAACTATTTTACCTTGTCCATATCTTTAGTTTTGCAGGCTAATATTTAAGCTTCAGGCTGGTAATTTTGCCTTGCAGTGCTGTCCCAAATTAATAACACAAGATCAGTCTTTGGTCACACTATTGCCTGACTCCAGTGAGCAAAAAATATGAAAAGTGATAAGCAAGAAACTAAACAAGTGTAATGGAGAGACTTGGCATTGATTTTCATAACAGGTGCCTGAACAGACGATGCAACATGATATTGCTTTAGCAAGGTACTGTTCTGTACTCTGGTCATCATACTTTTGTGTTTTGGTTTGTTTTGGTAAAATACTGACCTTAGCACAGTTTAAAGTTTAGCTGTATCAATTTTAAACACATTTGATTTGCAATTTACATACAGGAAATATAAAATACAAGAAGGGACTCTAGTGTGTGTATTAAGAGGAAGTTACTGTCACCTGATTTGGTTAGAGCAACTGGGTATTCTAAATTAAACCACTGTGCAAAGCACAGGGGAAACTCCACAATAATTTACGTACACTCATGGAGAACTGCCTAAATAAACAGCTGTCATACTTCTCATAAATCAGCTCCTAATGGGAGTTCCTTATTCTATTACAGTGTTATTGCATCATGTTTATGCTTGACTTAATTTCATTCAGATGGACTGTTTCCTAGTTTGCATTTAACTACCACTGCTAGTCGTAATGTTTTCAGTTTTCTTTACTGCATCATAACAGTACCTAATCTTTCAGGCACTGCTACCTAGAGACAACAAGCTAACTTTTACTCCATTGACTTTTTATTGTCTATTTTGTAAGTTGCTATCTCTTAGCACAAATAAGGATACAGCTTAGGAGAAAAAGGTGTGTTTAGAGACTAATAAAATATTTATTCATTGCACAAATGTGTTCAGTTATTCTCTGTGAAGGATACGTTTATGATATTCCAAGAAATTATGCTAAGGCACCCGTTAAACAATATATTAGTCTTACATTTGAACATCTATCTTAAAAAGGTAAAAGTATGCCAGAGGTAGACATCAGGGTAGGATAAAAGAAGAAAGGAAGGAGCATGCCTTTTGTCAGGGTATAAGATACCAACAACTATTGCATGTAAGGCCATTTTGGATGCAGGTTTCCCTTCCAATGACCTATGCACAACTGAATGTAGTATTTCTGCTTAAAAATCAAGCAAGTTGGGCAACCTACCCCAATCCATGCAGCTGGCATGCTAGGCAACTTTCTAGTCTGAGTACACTTAAGGATAGCTCTGACCTCCATTCCCCTGTGAAAGTTTTAGAAAGAGAGGCTACTGATAACTGTACATACTGTTATATCAGAAGACACTTTTCCCCCTCCCCCAGCTAGATAGAGTTTGGTAACATGATCATTTTTGGAGCCCTGTCTTTTATTACGGTGTATAGAAAGGTCAACAACATTAACGCTCATGTTAAAATACAAACACTTCAGCCGTCCTCACCATCCCTTGAATTAAATGTCTACCTGTAGCAAAATCAAAGCTGAGACAAAGACCTTATGTGATCCTGTATCAGGAGTCCTGCAGATACCTGCCCTTTTAAAAAGCTTTAGTCAGGAGTAGCAGAAGGGATTTGCAATGTAATTTTAGTTTTAGCTTGGGTGTAATTTTGCAGTTAACACTTTGTATAGCTTGAAGTAGAATTCTGTATAGCTCAGCTTTTAAAGATGAGCGAGGAGTTTGTAAATCAAAGTAACACGTTTATCATTTTAATTTAAGCACATTTGTTTTAAGGAATATGTTATAACTCAACAGACTGATGTCTCTAAACCTTATGAAGTACTTTACAAAGAAGGTGAAAGCTATGTTCTGAAATGCTTCCTAAATGTTGTGTGTTGTTCTGCTTCATATTTACATATAAAAGATATCAGGTACACCAAGATTTTTATTTGTGACTTAGAGCAGGTACATTTGTTAACAAATAATCGATGTATAATTTACTCTAGGTAACACTTACTAGTTATTAAATTCTCATATGAATTGTATCCAAAAATAATCTTTAATGTAGAACATATTCTGCTCTAACAGTGATGCATGATATATGGCATATTTGTTAATAAAGGTACACATATTTTTATTAATATAAAAAGAAGAAACTATAGGGCCCACACCTCTCAATCGCTAAGCACAAGAAATTTGGACAAAGCAAAAATAATGGAAGCAAAAGCTTAAAATTAGGGATGGATTTTAAATATTGCTGATTGTTGGAATAAAATGTTTGTTTTTAGCATACATTTTTGGAAGAATATAATGCTTGAAACTTAAATGTAAACCATTATTTAGTGACTTCAATCCTCAGTGATTTGCCAGAAAATGAAAACAAATATGAGTAATAGACCAAAAATATGAGGCAAAAATCTGAAAATTCTGAGAGAATCTGGACAGTTGAGAAGCATGATATAGCCTTATTCCAAGAGATGGGGGTAGCATTGCATAGGCGATGTCCTTAGAAGGAAAGGTTACCATGGCTCATCACTAGCATGGAACACACACATACATACACACATAAAACTCGCAACACATACATACTGATGAGGCTGTAAGAGAACCCAGCCACATTGGAAATGACTACCCAGCTGCATGCAGTGCTCTTGTTATAAAGACCAGTGAATGTTTTGCTAGTCTTGCTGATGGTTGCTGCTGTCCCTGCAAATAACACCACTGGAATACAATGTAGTTCCAAAACCTGCCATGCAGATCAGACTTTTTATGTATGTAAGGTACCTTACAGCAGGAATCAGCAGTCCCAAGCTGGCCTATGATGTACAACTAGTTTGCTATGTAGTGGAAGTAATGGAATCATATTATTTCTGAAAGTAACCTAACATTCATAATAAATATTTATGTAGCGCATGGAGTGCTGTGATTATGCAACAATACTGGGGGAAAAATAAACTTGTAAAACACTTCTTTAGAGGGTAACATAATCATAACATTGTTTAAGAAGCTGCATAACTACTGCTATGCATCCCAGAAGTGCTGTCACAATTGAATAATGTGTTAGGAACTCTCCTTGCCTCTCAGTGGTCCACAAGCGTTTTGCTCTGTAACTAAGGATTATATTTAGTCAAAAATGTCAGACATACTGTTTCAATCTTCTTATTGTTCAAAAAATGCATATAGATCCACAACCTGTTATTTCATTAACTTTTTATGCGAATTAGGTCAATATTTAAAAAAAAAAAGTCATCTAAGATTTTCTTCTTTTGTCTCCACCATTCTTAAGGAAATAAGCTGATAGTTCTGCTGCTGTCAAGATGACAGCTTTCACTAAGTACTTCACTGGTTGTCAAAGCCGATAAAACATTTCACAATCTTTTTTTCTGTAGCTGGTAGTACATGGAGTAAATAAAATTCCATGTGCTACAAAAAAATTTCATTGGGTCTTCAAACATAACCAGCATATTATGTGTTCTCAACATGGATGCTAAGCTGGTTATGATCAGACACCCTATCATAATCCTTTATTTTAGTCATAATATGGAATATATGGATCTAGTACATTACCTCAACAAGCAACCTAACTGGATTTTCTGTCTAAGAGGCTTACATTTATTCTGTCAGTGCTGGAGTTTCTTTTAGCTGTCATACTGACTATATACTACACCTCACTAACACTCTTCAAGAGAAACCTTGACGGGTGGATGGGAAACAGAAAATTTACCCCGGGGATCACTGCAGTGGCTCTGCTGGACAGAGGCACAGGGAACTAATGACTCTGCTGGACAGAGGCACAGGAAACTAATCTAAGGGGGCGGTGAAAGCCAACACATTCTGGCTAGGCTTATAAATGCCTTTGGGCAGATAGCCTAGTACTTACCTATGAACCTCTTCCTTTATGAATTATGTATAAAAAAGTTGCATGTTTAAATAAAAATATACATATAAAAACAGAAGATTCAGAATGTGTCTTTTACTCACGTAAGCTCACATAACATTATTTTAGTCACAAGAGGTCATAAAATGAAGGCACAACTGCAGACATTCTTATAATGTTATGTTATATGTAACTGTGCCACAAAAAAAAATTGTTTGAAGGGGAATACGTGTACTTTGCTTATGTCATAATTCTCATTCAGAGATTGCTGCATGTCAGGTAAAGAATGATCACTAACAGCCAACCACAATTTCCCAGCATGCCTGTACTGACACAGATGTGATGTAACCAACAAAATACAAGCATCTTCCACTTTATGCAAGTTGCTCAAGTGATATAAGCAAGTAACCATAGCCACACATACACGTACATACATATACATGTGCAGAAACATGAGTGTATGACCGCATGTATATACATATGCATGAATGAGTGCATGTATATGTGCGTGTTTATATATAATATCCACATATACAATAAAATCTCTGCTTCTCTCTCTATGTATATATGTAAATATATGTATTATATACACAGGATGCATATAGCTTCCACTTTGCCTCTTTAACACTCAGGCCCCTGAAATACATCTCCTTGGCCCTCATACTATAAAATTATTCCACAGACCTTCAAACCATGACAATCTTAACAATATACAATCTCTTTTAAACATATTTCCCACAAATTCAAACAAATGTTTTTGTTGAGGACAAGCCCCTTCCTGTACCCACCAGGGAGACTTTCACCTCACCCTCTTTAACTGTTCTCCTTTCAAAAGTTGATACAACTCAGAAACAGAGCAACATGTAGAAAAATAATAAATGTCACTCTCTTTTTTGAGATGAAACAAAAAGGCAATCCTGTTACAAAATGAAACAAGCAAACAAAACTGAAAACTGAGAAAGCAGAGCACTGAATATCCATCCTTAATTTACTGAAGATAAACCCAATATTCTTACATACATATTTATGTCTGTTTTATATCTATAATTCTATATCGGCCTGTCTTTCTATGCACATGTGTGCAAGTCACTCTGTACTTGTAATGGTACAATGTTATTTCATGCAGCTCATGGTAGGGCCAGACAAGGAGAGGCTGACAGAGAAAAAAGGGCTGGGAAAAGGGATGTGAATTACTATGTTATATATGTAGGCTATGATACCATGACTGTTTAGTCAGTTCAGTCATTTTGGCTTGTGACTATGTGAACAGTTTGTTTTTCACCATGCAGGAACCAATCTAATACCTTAAAAAGCTAAGAGACATACACAAGTTTTAAAACCACTCATATGTAAGCTACGTTTACTACTAGATGTTCTTGAGGCATGTTCAGCCCTTCATTGTAAATTGCTACTATTCTGAAACATCTAGGTAACTTGGGGCAGCATCATGCCCTAGTGTTATCTGTTTAGAGTTTAGTTCACCTAGTAGTTATGTGCACATTAGTTGAAACAAGGCATAACCAAAACATTATAGATTTGAAATTGTAAGCTATAGCCGCTATCCTTGTAAGTTTGGTGCCTACAAATGTGATCCTTGCAAATGTGGAAGTTTTAGTGTAATTAGTGGAAATATATGTTTGAGATTGCTCTGTCTCAAACAATTTCTTTTTTTTTTCAGGGAATAGTAATCTAAGAGTTAGTATATACAAGTACTGGGGAGCTGGGTAAGCAGCTCCTTACATTGGGAGGTACAGGGGGGCCTCCCTATACAAAATACAATTTAAACAGTTAACATCAAGTTTTGCAGTTCTGTCTTCCTTGTGCTTAGTCACACTTCACATTTCCTAGTTTTCAGACTTGCACTACTAAGCCTCAGATTTCCAATGAGGCACTTGGACATTAAAGTTGTTGCCTTTCGTCTTTTCCCAGTTAGGGGTCGCCACAGTGGAACTCCGGTCCGCTAATGATTGGCAGTAGATTTTCACGAACGCCGAGGTGCCAGCCCAATGTTCAACCCTTCAACAAAGGCACGCCCATTTACGCATGTTTTTCAAACGCCCACCCAACCGCGGGGAGGACATGCAGACTCCACACAGAAGTGGAAGAGCATATTTACTTAATATTCCACAATGTTTAGACAAACCGGGAACAGTTGAATTACTTTCTTCAACTCTTATGTTTTTCTATAGGCAGCTCATTGAATTTGATGAGGGTGTGGAAGTGTATGGGTAAAGAAACTTCTCCTTAGCATCAGTGCTGTGAAATCTTGGAGTTAATATTTTTAAAGATCTATGACTATAGGGTGCATGTGTATTTAAACACCCCCCCCCCCCCCGCAGCGTGCCACCTTGTAAAATGTTGCATTTTTGTTAAAGCTGACCTTTTAATTCATCTTTTTATTCATACTATTTTCATTCATAAATGGTTTGTGGTTCACTACAGATTTAAAATAACAATGAGGCTCTGTGAGTATGTTTAGAAAGGACAGCATAAATGTAGGTTTACTCTAAAACACATACTGAAATGTAAACTGTAACTTTGTCTCCATAAGAAACATTTTGCACCTTTTATTGGAACATGTTTTAGTCTTAGTGACTAAGGATCTAACCAACAAATATGCATTTTCTGAGAATAATAAAACAAAGTAGTAAATTGTATATTTTTAATAAAGGAGACAATATCATTTGAGACACATACATAAAAAATAGTCAGACGCAAACAATACTGATTTGATAGAATCCTAGTAAGCAAAATGTTACCATTAGGATAGAACTGAGCTGCCATAACAGGGATAAACTCATATGCCATCAAAGAGTCTCATGCTAAACCAGAACAGTCATTCCTAGCTACAACAGCACAACAATAAAAGTTAAAACATATTTTGGTGAGATAGATATTTCTTTCTGCTACAGTTTTAAATAATAACTGTGTTAGAGAAAATGTCTAACAACTTTTAATGCTGTTACTGTCTTAGAGAGATATACTTTTTACCTCAACTGCTGTCTGTGTGACAGTGCAGTTTTACAGATTTCAAAGCTCCTTACACTACAAAAATGTTTTATGATTGTCTTTATGATCATAACTCTTATGTGTTCTCAACATGGATGTCAAGATTCACATCTCAAGTTTCTCTTTCCTTTGTTCTTGAAATGAATTTCTTGACATCCATGACTCAAACAAATAATACATTGGTTATGATTGGTGACATGGTCATAATCTTCTGTATTATACTGGTAGAGCATTGATAAAGTCTTTCACCCCTTCTTTGTATCTTGTTCTATTGTTATGGTAACTATTTAATCTCACGATGGACACGGATAAAGGTGGATAATAAAAATGCATAAAGGTTTGGAGTGCAACATATATTTAGTTATCATGACACTACATGCACCACCCAGCATTTATCACCATTCTACCTCTATTGCAACTACGCAGCATGTCATCAAAACCCAGACTGAATTATCTCATCATTAGCATAGCTAGTTTACCAGAGTAACAAAATTAAATACAGAAAGATTACCATTAAATACTTAAAGCACCACCCTATGCTCAAAAAAATTAGGAAGAGCACAAACAGCATTAAAATGGCTAAAACAGTAAAAAGTTAAATTAAAATTCACACACAAAAAATTGATACAGCCCTCATAAACAAGTAAAGTAAAAATATTTACAAAATAGACCTGTAAATATTCCTCCCTCAAAACAAAATATATGCAAAGATCCATATGAAGTCCCTATAATGAAAACTTACATTTTTCTTTCCATTCCTAGCCCAACCCCTCACTATATTACATTTTAATAACATTTTAAAGACTGAAAATATTACATAAAACATTTTACATCTACAGCATTGAGACATTACAACATTGACACAGTAAACACAATCAGTACTAAAGCCAAAGAAAAGTTGATCATACCTGTAGAAAAATAACACATACCTGTAAAAGGAAGAATTGAATTCAGGAGAATGTTCCTCATATGAAGGACTTAGCTATAGTTGTAGTATGTGTGAATATGGGAAATGATTGCATCCGTCTAGTTATAAGATTTGTTTGTGCGATTTTTGGGATAGTAGTGAAACTAATATAGATGATATAGGGCGAGAGGTTATGTCAACATTAACAGTGAGTTTATGATTCAAAAATCAGCTTTTTTCTAGTTTTAATTGTCATCATATTACAATAAATTAGAGAAAAAATGCATAGCAAGTATGAGAAGTATTAATATTTTTGAAACTGTGGAAAAACATTTTGCTTAGATTGCTGGATAAGGGGGCAATATAATAGTACTAATGGGCAATAATAGGTTGTCATTTATTAAACTATATATATATATATGATTAGGGTGAATATGCCTTATTGCCTGAGAATCCATCGAAACAATACATCAAAGAATTAGAAATACTGCTACATAAGACTATAAGTTTATGGTTTCTAACCAGAAAAGAGGTGAAAAATTAAAAGAAAGACAAACAATACAGTCTTCCTATTTCTATATCATCCTAAAAGTGTACAAAAATCTACAACAATCTGCAGGATGTTCAATAGTACAAATTCAAAACTTAGCTTATAGTCTGTGTAAACCAACAAAAGTATGTTATTGGTTTGCAAAGATTTATTAGAGATAGCACAGATTTGATATGTACTTGTTAAATGTTTAACATGGAAAGTAAATTATTCAGATTGTCCTTTGATGTATGAAATTTATCTGGAAATTTCAGATGTAGATGGTTTGAATCTCATTTTGAATTAAATGGACAATATATTAAAGGTTCACTATAGAGGTACATTTTTAAGATTTGCTCTCACATATACATGTTTCTCTATTAATTAAGAATATTTTTATTGGAAAGGGTATAATCATGGGGGCTATATATTCATTAGTCTATGCTAATTTACTTATGGCAGATTTTGGAAATGAATATATTTACAAGTTCAAAGTCAGGATTTTAAGATAGTTCAGTATTGTCATTTATTGATGACCTGCTACTTATAGTTCAAGGAAAATGCTGATTTAGCAGATCCATTTCAAGAACATTTTAATAGTAAAACATTTGGTTAATTGCCAAGTTAATGTGATGCATACTGAATTTTTGAATGCTAATTTTATTTTTGTGATGAAATAGAATATTTTCTTCATAAGGAAGATATAGCTTAACAGAACTTTCTACAGGGGACTCACGATCATTCAATATATTTAATTCATTCTTTGTCTTTATGTAAAAAGTTATTCAATAACATCTACAATGTGAATTTTTTATTGGCTGTTGTATATAAATTTGACTAAAGTAAGGATAACAAAATAATAAGTTATACAAAACCAAAATCATTTTCTAATTTGAATGCACCTATTTGCATCTTTTCTTCCAGTTGTTTGTCTGCTGTGATGGAATACATATTGAAATATTACCATATAATTATTTCAGATGGATTGAAAGAAATATTTCCTACCCTACCAAAGATAGTATACTGCAAAAGGTCTCTGTTTGCATAACCATATAATAGATAGTTACTTTGTAAGTTCTAAACAATTCTTGGATTCTAATTTGCATGGCAAGTTTTACTGCAAATGCCGCAAGGCTTGTTAAATATTTGTGTCAAGCTTTAGTTTATTCTATATCAAGAAGGTCTTTTTTAGGTCAGGCAAACTTTAGCATGTGTGTCCTACAATGGCATTCATTTATTCTTTTGTTAGTTTAATAAGTGAACAGATCCATGCAAAAAGATTGCTTTCAAGCCATATGGCAGTAACATTATTATACAAATGACACATTTAATGGAAAGAAATGCAAATGGTATAAAACAGTGGAAGTATGTGATGAAGATGCAGTTACAAAATACTGTATTGCAAGAACCAGAAAGAAACACCAACAGCATAATACTGATGAAGAGATTCATGCTAGAGCATGAAGTCAGACAGTTAAACCAACAACATGATACCATTCAAGGCATAATATGAATGAAAGCAATAAACGCATAGAATGTAGACATTAATGTAGGCGACTCTGGTCAGGGTGCCTATCATAATCGATTTATTCTGTGTTTGAGACATAGATGCCAAGAAATTCATCCTGAGAGAACACAGATTTTCTCTTCCAGCAAAAGCCGTATCCTAGCTCCTGTTGAAGATTACACACCTGTCCCTTTCTTTTTACCAGGACTGTGTATCCTTAATAAGGAGTCAGGCTGCTGCTGCCACCCACTTTTTGCTAGTGATATATTCTAGCCAAAGAATATCAAACTGCATTCCATCTTTCTATTCTATAATCTCTGCTCTGCCCTGAACTGAGGGAAGTCTTGACCAATTATAACATCATCTGTTCAAGTATGTGCCATAGCTGCAGGATGTATTTTCCCCAAAGTGTCTGAATTTCTACATGCTTTGTAGGCTACTTTTGTTGGCCTCCATGAGCACCTATTACATCCATTTGATTGTCATTTATTGTATGTTTACAGATACATGCCCCTTAATGAGTGTAACTATTCTCCCAGGATCTATTTTCCATTTCAGTTCATTCATGCAAATTAAAAACAATGTTTCTGCAGGTTGTCAACCCCCCCCCCCCATACACCTGCTAATTATATATCCAAATCTGAGATTACACAACATCAGGAAAGTGTATAATCCCCAATACCAGTATTACACAATCTCAAACATAATCGTCAACATTATGTTTGACCAAATTAAGTTGGCAAAAGAGCTGTTGACTAAAAGTTTGACAAAATTAGAGGTTTATATAATATGGGTGTATGACAAGTACGCAAACAGCAAAAAGTACTGAAAATTTAAAAAAAAAACACTAACCCTCAATCTGTCAGAAGGAAATTAAAAAATATATTTTTGCTAGGGACACCCCCCCCATCCCCCATGTATGCTGGAGATGCATCTCCCCATACCACTTGCTAATTATATGTATACCAACTCCGAGATTGCACAACAGTGCAGGAAAGGGAAAATCACTCTAACCAGCACTACTGTGCAAAACCATGCAACAATAAAAAAATAAAAAGCACTGTCAAGTAAACAGTAAAACCACATACTCCTCAAAGAAATACTCCCACTGCCTTAAAGCCATTCCCACACACTCACCCACTGCTAGAAAAATAAACTTAAAACACACACACAAAACCACAGCTGATGAAATGTGACCTCAGTCTTAACACCTCTAACCCAGTCAGTGATGACGCTAAGGCGAAACCTGGTTTGCTGGTGAGGTGACTTGGCCTGTCAGCAATTAAAGTTGGACTATGCCTCTATTCCTGGACTCCTTGTGTTCTTCATGGATGATTACTAAGTATGCTGGTTTTCTTTGAGTAACATTTATTGCTGAAATACCGGGCATCTTTTATCACTGTGCACTGTGTTTGGTGTTTTTGGCAGTGTATTGGCAGTGTATAAATATATATATATATATGTGTATATATATATATATATATATATATATATATATATGTGTGTGTGTGTGTATACACACACACACACACACACACATACACACACACACACACACACACACACACACACACACACACACACACACACACATATATATTATATACATCCCTACAAATATACAGACATATGTGTAGAGTTAACTAGGCAGATGAGCTGGTCTTAGGATTCTTCAGACTTAATGAGCTTACTATGGTGGTAGGTTGCCATAATGGTTAAGGTGTTTACCTTACAAATACAAGGTGCAGGATTTGATTCTGACATGGGTAATTGGCTAAGCTTAAAATGGCCCACAAGGGTCATTAGCTTAGTATTAATTTATGCATATATTTGATGATATTTATAGTTGACAGTAAAGCATGCATTCATAAAGTTCAGAATTTGTAGCATAAATTTATGTACAAAACAAAAATATAAATACATATGCTATTTACAGCTGACAAGTTTTTTTTCTTTTGCTATGCAAAGTATCTGTTATACTGCTAAAGATAAGCAGTGAAGTATGCTCTTAGTTGTTGGCTTTGTAAAAGAACTGGTCATCATGGACCCTTTTCAACCAGAACCCAAGCCCCCATGACAGAGGTAAATACAGTATGTATTATTTAAGGATAATCAATTAACCCACATACTTTTGTGAGGTGGGAGAAAAGCAGAGGATCTAGAGAAAAGGCACAGAAACATGGGGAAAACATGCAGACTTTGTAGCTCAGGAGTGAACCCCTCACCAAAGAGGTGTAAGGTACAGCCCTGAACTAATTCACTAAAGCAGAAGTATTTACAGATTTTGAAGTACTATTTATATACTTTTAATACTAGTCTTCTAATTTTGAGTTAAAAGATATGCATATTTGCATATGTAGATTTATATCTCCCATAATGTCTGAGTTATGTTCCCTACCCTTTCCAAGTTGTAGCCTATGCAAACCTATTTATGTTATTATGACATATAAGAATTAGAGTATATTCTACTCACAGATTTTGTTGCTTTATCTTTGGACAACCTTAGTTTTGTTTTCTAACAGTCCAGGGTGGATTGCACTACATACTTGTGAAGTGTGATAATATTTTACTAATGGATTCATGGCAACACACCAGATGCTTTGCAGGAGAAAATCAAATCATCAAAACTGACTTACCACATCAGAAATTTTTCACAACAGCAACTGTTAATGAACTGATGGGACAATGTTCACTCCAACCCCAAGTCTGCATAGACACAGTGTAACACTGAGTTTCATCTTTCCAACATCAGATCCGTTTTAGTGAACTAACAAAGCAGGGAAACCTAAAGATAGCATCAAAGTCCTGTGCACTAGTTAGCAGAGAAATCTGTTCCCCATAACAAAAACTCTGGTGCGTGGTTATAAAATAAATTAAGAGCATGATCAACCATATAATGTTTTAGATAAATAAGGAAAACATTTACATAAATCATACAGAGACCCCTGGGAAGGTATATTCTGTTACAAATAGCTCGAGTCATCAGTAGTTTGCCTTCACAAGATATCAGCCATGTCACAAAAACCATGGTTTCATTTTTGGGTTAATAAAATACATCAGAATAATACACCACTGAGTTATTCATCAAACTATTAGTCTGCTATATGTAAGAGTAGCTTGTTAAATTTTAATAATTACTTGATATGGAATTATTGTTCTCTTGACTTCTTACAGATACATATTAATTGTTGTGTAATACTGTAACACTGTGCTGATTCATGGAAAAAGTGACATTTTTTGTGGAACCAAATTGTGGCCTACCACATCCTGTCTCAAGCATTCAGAGTCTTTTTAAAAGGAAACCAGGCTCTGTATTTTCATGTCTGTGATATCACTGTCATGTGTTGGCTGAATAAACTTCATGGCATTACAGAATCCACCTGTCTTACATGTCCTTTTTTGTTTTTGTTAAATTGTTCATAGAAACATAACATCTTTTCCATTTTAAGGGATTACATGAATATGTGTGTGTGTGTTTGTGTTTAATGCAATATAGTACTAACTGCATTTTATGTTTGCCTATGCAATGCCTCCTGTAAGAAATCATCATGCTGGCTTCTTCCTGTTTGTCTTTTGTTTACTTGCAGTGTACTACCAACATGATTTTAACTGCTAGTAACTTATTATTGTAGATCTGTGCATTTTATCATTTGTCTAGCAGTTAACTGAGCAGTGCTTTTTTGCTGAGCTGAGCAAGGCAACTTCACTTCTCTCATCACTCTATTTTCCTGTTAAGGCTGCATTTCATTTAAAATTGTGCAGACAGTTTCTTGTGATCATAGCTAGTCACTCATCAGGCTGCAAAGACATAATAACTACAAGAGATTCAGAACTTATTTAACTGTAGTCTTGAAAACATTCCACGTTTGATAAGCAGTGATTGTATAGTGCTGTGCTGGACACCTGGTGCCCATAAGTACGTATGGAACACAGAAGAGTCAGCAAAGAAGGCTGTTTATCTGAGTTCTGCTGGAGTGTTCAATAGTAGTGAGTCAGTTCTGGTCTCTTTAGTCAATTTTCTTAAGAGCACAACAGCTAACTAAATTGTTTATTCAGTGTCCATGTCCTTCCATAACCATAGTAGTTTGATAATGCTTATAACTGCTTAATTTTTAAGTGTAAGTAGAAATTAGCAAATTCACAACTATATGCACATTCCACAGATTCTCTGGATGTGGTTTAATATTTTGAATTCAGAACCATTAAATCCTAGTTTGAATTTAGTATCTTAGGTGACTGTAGATAAAGTAAGGATTTTACAAGCTTCTGCATCAGAAGTCGTTTTTTGCAGTTTGTTCCATACCTACAAAGGCACTATCCATTTAGTCACCTTAGTAAACTTGTTTATGATACTAAGACAATATGTACAATAAAGCACAGTGGTGTTGAAAAACAAGCAATGCAATGTAAAAAGTCAGGATTATCGCAGGTTCAAGATTTATACTTTCCAGGCTGTAGTATAGAAAACAGTGGGAAAATCCTGATATCACTGCCGCATTTCTAAGGAAAGCAGAGCATACCCTCGGCCACCTGCGTGATTGAATTGTTTGAGCAAAGATTCCCATACAAGTTTTCATGGTGCCTGCAGCAGCCCTTGGTCAAGTGAGTGTAAGTGTTTGTGTCCTCCACCTTATCTATGAAGGTATTAAGCTGTTTAACTCAGGTAATGTTTTTTGATGAGATATTTTGGATGCAGTACTATGGTCTGCTGAACAGTTGCTGTAATATGAGATCAAGGAAAGTGTTAAAATGCAGGCTTCTACCACCTTAATAGCTGGCACCCTAACAATATGGGGAGTGTGTGATGTGGTAGTCAGGGCTGCAAGTGTGGAAAGACCAGCACTGCCCTAAATCTATACCCCTTGCTACAGTTTTACATCTCCAACTGAGGAGGTCAAATATCATTCTAGAATACCTCCTTCAGAGGATCCCTGCTGCCTGGACCACAGAAAGGTGATTCCCTTAAGTTACTGAATGCCAAAGGGCAGATCCTTACATATACGAGTGTACATTCCACCATTGTCAATGGTAATATCTATATTATTGCTTTCTTGTAGCTAACACTGTGGGCAGTTCTCACCTTTCAGATGGATGCTCTAGTTTAGATATTCCAAATCATGGGGATAAATGAGAATCTTACCATATCTCAGCTGGCACTACTGTAGCTATTGGTTATACAGTGAATAACACAACAGAGATGTTTGTTCCCCCTGTAAGGAGCCCAGCTATATTTATAAAAGTTCTACTCCTCCTGCCACAAACATCAGCTTTGGCTAGACTTTTCCTAAGGGCTCTAGCACGTATGGCTGTCTCTCTTGCCATTTCTTTCTCATCAAGTTTTTTTTTTTTTTTTTTAATTTGTCCAAGTGTTTGGGGTTTTAGTACTGTAGCAGGAAAGAACCATATTCCTAAGTCAGGGCCAATTAAAATTTGTGAAGTCAGTGTTGCTTCGTTCCTTGATGTTTGCCTAATGCATTTTTCTGGGCACCAGCAATGTACCATTCCTATGGAGTTTATTGCTATTTTAAGGGAATTATGTGAATATACATGTATATGTGTGTTCTGCTACATACTGCAGTGGATATTGAGAGCATGGTGGTCAGAGAATTTTGATCCATTAAAATGTATGAAGACGATGTCCACTTTTTGCATACAATGCCTTCAAAGCCAATTTACCCTAACAAAAAACACTTATTAGGCAAAATGTTTGTAGAGAAATCTTCAGTACACTTCTTAACATGGCTTGCTTCTTGCTGTCTAGGTTGGGGGACATTGCAGTGGGTGTATGGCAAGGGAAGTTTGTCTCAAATGGAATCAAGGCAGTGCATCAATGTCCTGGACATGAAACAGCTTTGTTGTAAGAGTGTAAAGCATGGCTGTTGTACTGCAGATCAACAGCCAGGAGGAGGAGAATAGTGCTGCTAATAATACCTGTTTGGTACCCAGGTAGGCTCACTGGACACACAGCCCCTTCTCAGGCATGACCCGGAAACAATGTCTTGTTAAGTGCTGTGCTCAAGGTCACACAGCAGACAAACAAGGGCTGAAGGAATCAGACCCTGCACCGCAGGAACTGCAACTCGCAGCCGTAATCTATGCAACTATTGCCAGACACAATCATATGGTTTATGCTGGCAAGTGATGAAGGGTTGGGAATGGATCTTTCAGAATTACAAATTACTTTATGTGTTATATATTATAGGAGAGAAAAAGGTCTTGCAGATATATTAAGCAGGAACACCCTCTTAATCCATTTATCACTTTTCAATGCCTCAGTGGCAAAAATTGGGGTTGACTAGGTTGTTTCCTCTCTTGCCATTTCCATATGTCACAGGTTTTCCTCAATGATTTCATTTCCCAAAGAAAAGAGTAAGGATGCAGTGACTCGAACTTTAGAAAGAGGGTTGTATGCCTTCGCTCTTCTTCTGATGACAAGATTCTTTGCAACGCTAAAGCTACAAGGTAATAACAGCCCTGGTTATTCCTTATGGACTGAAACAAGTGTAGTCCCTCATGCATCAAAAGTGCCTTAAAATTCTTTTGCTTTGTCTCCCTTATGAAGAGCTTCTCTTAGTTCATTGTGCCAGGAAGGCATACTTGGACTGTCGTTCTCTCAGACTGACGGTCTGATATGTCCAGTTCCATTACTTTTTGTCCTTTAGAATTCTCTTACAGGGTGGCTTAAATCACTACCTCTTCCCTATGATCTACACAAAAAACAAACAGGGAAACTAGAACAAGTTTCTGTTATGATTTCTGCAAAGAATTGCAACCAATTTGTTGTGTCAAACTTCTCTTGTTCTTCATTACCTTTATGAACTATTTGATTAGGACTTAGCTTCTCCAAATTAAGATCAACCCCCATGCTACTTTAACTTAAGGTTTACCTGAAAGAAATTTCAAATTTCTTCACGTGGAAAGACTTTAAACCTTTGGCTACACAAAGGCTATGTAAATTTTCCTGAGGGTACTTTTCCATCTTGTATTGCCTTGCAGCATATAAATTATGCTAAAAAATACTCTTAATCCCTCTGAGCCTGCACTTTCTGCAGACTTCAAATTCCTGTCTTGGACGACTCTGTTCCTTACAGCACTAACAGAATGGAAGGATCTCAGCACCGCACTTACTTGAACTTACACAAAGATAACATTTCCTTGGATATTAACTCTTTCATTTTGCCAAACATAGGTGAACCTAAAGCATTTTATCTACCTGTCAGTCTTCTTTCAACAATAATCCAATCTAGGAGAAAGTGCACTTGTGTCATAAACTTGCCACAATTGTAGTTCAAACATGTCCATTGTTGCAGAAATGATAACTTCTTTTTGCCTCCTCTGTTTTAGTATGGACACAATCAGTTGATTATTTTTTTTTTCATTTTTCAGACTACGTAATAAATGAACAGTCTATACGTTTCTGTTAAGTGTTGAGTCATTGTTTTGTTCACTGCTGCGTTACAGATAACTTCCTGAGAATTCTGCTGCAGAAAGATTGTCATCCAGCTTGAGTTTCAAAGCTTTGCATTCTTCTACCTGATGTCCAGTCTGGAGAGAAAGGAGTGCAAAGCTGTAAATGTCAGGTTGGATGTCATTCTTTCGACAGCAAAAGACCCAAGAAGTTATCAGTACTGCAACAGTGAGCAAAGCAATGAAAATCAACTTTTATGGATATCTGTACACAGTTCCGTTATGATATAGCATGAAAAAAGGTAATTAACTGGTTGTGTTCCTTACTAAAACAGAGAAGACAAAAAGATTACTAACAATCTTGCCTAAATAGGTTTCAAGTTGTAGAGTCATAGATAGTGCAAGGCCACTGAGTCTTATGGCCATTCACTCCTTGCCAGTATCCTTCTTCAGGCTGCACCTTCTTTTGCAAGGAAGACCATACTAGTCAATCTCAGAGTATATTTGTAGATAACTCTTTCAGTAATCAAGGTTATGTTTAAAGGAAGATAGTGGGTCAAACTGTTTAATGTGTATTCCAGAGATTTGGAAGGTACTAGATTATAAACATGTCCTTTCACCATGATTTATTAATATTTTGGTGAATAATTAGTCCCAGATTTTAGCATTAGTGGAGATACTAGACTTGTGCAAAATAGCACAGTAAGTTAGATGGATATCTTCCCTCAATAGTCTGTAAGACACTTGATGAGAGGATAGAGCTTCCAGCCTCTCAGCACAGTGACATTAGGCCTGCGATATTTTTGGTTATGACTTTTTGGGGTCATTCTAATTGATATTTTTAGTGAGATACATCCCAGAGGGGGTATTGTAATTGATAATTGGCTTGATCAATGCTGAGTAATTACTGCTTTAGACATTAATGATATTTTTTTTTGCAATTAGCTGGGGTAACTAAAAGGATTTCCTGACAACCATTATCACATGATGGTCAAAAGAGAGGGAGCTAACAACCAAAGTACTTAGGTCCGTGACTACATTTTCATTTTCTAGTGGAGTATTGTCTACAGAATATGGTGAGGGGAGGTGCTGTCCACCAAATGTGATGACACTATGTGTTTTAGCATTTAGTTTCAGTTCATTTTTAGTACACTAAGATTTTGCTGTAGTGAGTTCATTCTGCGAGGCTTGGGTGTCATAGGGTGACTTAACAGCAACCTCCAGTTTGTAGTCATACTTATCTGCAAATTGTTAGTCAGAGGTCATGGTTCTTTCCTTAGAGATCTGAGAAGTAAATACCAAAAGGAAAGGTTCCAGTACGGTGCACTGAGGAACACCATTGGTCAATTTGCTGATAAGGCACCTGCAACTCTCAGTGTGTGGGTTTTATTTTTCAGACAGTTTGATATCTATCTTACTACATATGGATTGAATATTTTAAAGCATTTAGCTTTTGTCAGATATCACCATGGGGAAAGGTGTTGGAGGCCTTAGCCAGATCAAGATAAGCCATGTGCACTACATTGCCTCTATCTACAGCCTCTGCAATCCTTCTGAAGAAGTTTACTGAGTTAAATAGACAAGATCTACTCTTTGGAACAACAAACTGTTGAAGGTCAAGTCTAATAATTTCTTGCTGTAGCAGTTTATGATGTCAGATGATTTTGCATATGAGACTTGTAAGACTGTTTTTAATTACCTGGGTAAGTTGTAAGGCCACCCTACAGAGGGGCATCATAACTGCAGTATGCCACTCATCAGGGACAAATTCAGTAGCAACACTTAGGTAAAGCAGCTTAAGGAGTGCACGTGGAAGGGCATGTTTAAAACTATTAATTAAGCAACCAGGTATATTGTTGGATCCCACCGAGGAACTTTCAGTAAATTATCTTTTTTTTTTTTTTTTTTCAACAAACATCTTTATTAAATTTTCACACATGATATAGGCAATCTTGCATTTATACAAATGAAAAATAAACAACATGACATACTTTAGTTGCAAACAGTATATATCACAGACACCACTGAAACAACTGTAGTTGCAAACAATCTATCCAGTCATTGTCAGTTATGCATTATATGGCTCATTCAAATCCCACCTCTTAAACCTCAGTCCTGCCCTGCATACATTGTTCCCACAATTCCCATTTTTTCCTATGTAGTTTGCTCCCTCCCTTTTCTAAAGATGCCAGTTCCAGTTGTTTTATTTCAGTTACTATATTCACTACTTCTAGTAAAGTTGGTCTAGACTTTGATTTCCATTTTCTATTAATTGCTTTTTGGCAGCCGCCATAGTTCGACTCAGCAAGGCTTTACTATGTTTAGGCAATTCTGATTCTGTAGCATAACTCAAAAAATCATCTCCCAAGTCAATCCAAATAAGCCGGGAGTAGGTGGGTCAGATATATGGGGACCTTGAACAGATGTCACTAACTTTTATTTATGAATAATTTGACTATTACTTGTAGAGATGTCCTTGGACACTCCAGAGCTTTTTGCACATCAATTGCTTTCTTAAGTAATGATTCCTTAGTCAACATATGTTCATATGTCACCTGTCTATCCTTACCTACCTTTGTAGGACACTATAAAGTAAGCATGGGCAGTAAGTTGTCTTCCTTCAGTACCACAGCCATCACAGCTATATTTCTAGAGGAAAACCTTCCAAGCTGACTGAGCTGGGGAGTCTGTTTTGACAGTACTTTCAACCATAGCTCTTTGAAGTTAGGTTGAAAAATTGGAAATCCAAGACCATGAGAAGCAAAGATTTACAACTCTGTACACCATGGAAGCAGCAGCAGCCATGCTTGTTGGCCTTTTACAGACAGAAGCATACCCAGGTGTGTGTGTGTGTGTGTGTGTGTGTGTGTGTGTGTGTGTGTGTGTGTGTGTGTGTGTGTGTGTGTGTGTAGATGACTCAGCTACCCAACAGCATTACAATACTTATGCCAGAAGACTGTGAGACTAACACAGTATGTGGTGCTGAATGACACCATTAAGAAACATTGTTGGTGCAGACCAACCCTCCACCATCTCATTTGGATGGGCTCACATTTATCTGTCACTAATGAAGTCACTTGGCCTCAGATGGTGCAGTTACCTGACAGTTTTCAGCAGCACATAAAGACAGACCCTCTCAGTGTGACAACAGAAACATTTGCCTGTGTTGTTAAGCACAGTATATGTATTCAATGCCTATATACACATTAGCATTGTGAGTGTGGGTTTTTCCTGGTGTATATGCTATGCATGTCTCTCTGGGGATTTTTAGAAGCCCTTGATAGCCTGCATTCTGTATTCTGCAGGAATTTATTGCAGGCCATAACTAATCCCAGCTCTGGGACACTTTGCCAGATTTCTTGAATAGCTATCCAATTTTTACACAGGTTGCATTTCTGTATGCACTACACTCCGCATAGCTCCATGGTGCACAGCAGAGTGTGCTGCCTGTATGGTGTTTGCATTGTGTATTACTAAAAATAGTCCCCTTTTCTTCATGTTGATCCACATTTGTGTGTACCATGTGTACAACTGCTAACTCCTTACTGAAATATTGGGACTCGAAATACCGAATAGTGACAAGCCCAAAAAAAAGACCAAAAACACAGGGGAATAATGAAATTCAAAAATCACTCTTCTTCTTTATTTTGTTTTTTGCAGGGGAGCAAGTCCCCCAACCCCCCCAAACATATATATACCAACTCTGAGATCACCATACCTCAGAGAAAAGGGAATATTCCAAGAAATGGCATCTCAGACTTAGTATTTGTAAGTCCGATCTTTCGGCCATTCAGTCTTCACATTTCAGGACTCACTCAAGTGGTTCCCGACCCATGAATGCTACTAAGTTGCAAGAATGAATTTTATCATTGTATAACAACTTGTACAACAACTTCCAGGATGTAAACCCCACAAACGCCGGATCTATAGTAAATCAGCAAACGCTTAAAAAAGCTGATTTATCGACCCCATGTAAGCGAAAGCTTACAATCCCGAACACTTAGAACAGCGATTTTTTTTCCCCAGGGAAAAAAATCTCTGTTCCAAAAAAGAAAAAAAAACTTTAAAACATTACATAAAGTGGGGGACTTCGTCCCCCACACCCCCAGATATGGGGGGTCATGCCCCCCCACGCCCTACCTACTTAAATATACCAACTCTGAGATCGCACTACAGTGATGAAAATGGCAAAATAATAAAGGCGGCCAATGGATTTCTTTCCCAGGGAAAGAATTTGCTTATATGCCGTTTCGGTATTTTGCTGTTTTGTGCTTTCAAGTTCGATCAAGACGCATTTGAAAGAATGAATCTTCGATCATATAATAGGGAACCCAAATGCCACCCTGGACAGTGCGTGTTTGTGGACAGCATACCTTTTCAAATCTGAATGAACAGATACATTGTGAAATGGCAAGAATAAGCAAAAAAAAATAAATCAAACAAACTGATTAAAAATAGGTAAGCAACAACTGAACAAAATCTTATAACTTAAGGAAAAACATAGTAAACATGTTGAGGCTTTTTTTCAGTTTAATTCTAGCACATCCCATTCATGTCACACAAAATAAACACATAGAGGGCTTCAGCAAGATTCAATCCATCTGTGCTAAATGGCCAATGTGAGTTGGTCAGTTAGTATGATGGGGAGAATCTCAGATTTACAGACATGTTAAAACTGCACCGAGAGCTTCCTCATTGGCAGCTCATTACCATGTCTGTGAATGGAGCACTGTACTAAATCTGATAATGCCAGTGTTCTCCATACCGGTATGTGCATCATGGTAGCAATGACACCTCCCAACATGCACATGCAAACACACACTCAAGCATACACACACACACACACACACACACACACACACACACACACACACACACACACACACACACACACACACACACACAGCTTCATTCATGCCCCACAGACATGCACACACATACAAACAGATAAATACAGAAATGTACACATACCATCTCTCTTCTATACTTCCCTGTACTGTGATTAGTCTCATGGGTGTGAATTGATTAATCACTCTTTTAGGTTTGTCCAGAGCTGTGCCATTAGCAACTCCACCAGGCTGCTGCATTGCCATGTAGCTTCCCCAAACAAAACTGTTCCTTGCATTGTAGTCAGCACCAGGGGATGCTATAGCAGAAGAGCAGTCTGACTCATAAAGGCCTATCACACTGTAGAAACCTTTGAATTTAAGACTTCAACATTGCAGTAACTCTTTCTGAATTCCAGGGATAATGTTTATAAAGAATATGCCTAACTACACAGTTGAATCTGACTTGTGATGTTAGATTTAATTTAAAAAAAGGAGACTTAGCATGACATAGAGCTGTGCCTATGTACTACAACACCAATGCATCATGGTTAAACAGTTGAAATGCTGAGCCTGAATGCATGACTCAACAGTAAGGAGCCTGATGTAGTCTGATTATCTTGGCCTAATGGAAATTCAGCCTTGTTTTCTGTCTAGGTTTTAACATTAAAAACAACATTAGAAAGACAGTATGTGGGTTAATTTGTGAAGAAAATGATGATGAAGCCAAAATAAAAGGACAGAGAATAGCCAGCATAAAAGCACAGAATGATCTTACAAATGCTTCCTCATGTTTGTCCCTGTTCTCTACATCCTCTGTAGATTGTGAAAAAAGCATATTATATTCTTCCTTTTCAAAAATGGTGACAAACTGCTTACTCTGGTGTAGGCTATTGCACATTTAACTTGTACAAGGCTAGTTTTATTTTCCAAAATAACAAGAATTTATTAAATAATAATTATTACTTCTAAAACATCCCTGCTGTGAAAGCTTGTGTCTGAACGCTGCAAGGTATGGGTAAGAAATAATTTAGCAAATCTCTAGGTCACTAAAATAAATGTTTGCTTTTATTAACTAGGGTGTGCACGTATTAATGTGTGTGTGTGTGTGTGTGTGTGTGTGTGTGTGTGTGTGTGTGTGTGTGTGTGTGTGTGTGTGTGTACATATATGGCTTTATAAATAAAAGTTTCTTGCCAAGTCTTTCCAAAACTGATCTTAAGTACCCCTTGTAAAATGAACATGAACAAGTTCTCATCTTTATGTGCAGATTGGACTTAAAACTCTGAAAAATGCTAAAACTGATTATTTAGCAATAGTTTATTGCATGCTGTGAACCTTTTTTATTTTTTTCCTTACAGCTGTGTAAATTCACTGCTCCTGTTCCCCACTTGGCTGTTTATACTGGCTTTTGTGTTCCACCATCACCGACCAACCTTCTTCCAGCCTTTCCTGCACTGTGTGATACAACATTCCAGTCCCCTGGACACATTGCCTTACCTAATAGTGCTGTCTGTCCTTCACCCATTAGTGTAGCCATTGAAAGCACCCCTGCTTCAGAAAGAAAGTCAGAGGCAAATAGCGCTGTATCTAGCAATTTCCCTTCTGTTGTTGAAAGCACTGATGTTTCCATTGGTTCAGACTGTAGCATGACTAACCCAGTATTTGTAACTGCTGAAGAAAAGCCATGTCAGAAGTCCAAAATGGCAGTGACATTCAGCAGATTCTTAAAACGGAGATGTGTTAATTCACCAGTCTTTGCTACACTTTCTCCAAAGTGCCCCACAATGAATCATGGGAAGGTGCAGCCACTGAACAGAATGGAACAGAAACTACAGCAGAAGTCAAAGAATATAGCCAAGTAAGTACCACCCATATTTTCTCAGCAGTTTACAAATTAGTTATTTGATTTTGTTAATTAAAGTAGAACATTGATATCGCTGGACCATTTTCAGGTTCCTATGGGACACATTACATAATAAAATGTTATAAGATTGGAACAAATATAAATAAGAACCAGTATAGTGACTAGTTCACACAGAATAAACAGTTGTAATGTTGAAACACAAAAGTTCATCATGTTTGAAGCTCTGGTTAGTCTGACAGCATAGTTTAGCTATAAAGAACATGACTATATGTGTGTGTGTGTGTGTGTGTGTGTGTGTGTGTGTGTGTGTGTGTGTGTGTGTGTGTGTGTGTGTGTGTGTGCGTGCGTAGGGCAGTTGCCTGAATGACTTAAATATTGACAGCAAAAATACTTAATGTTCAAAACATCAAAAGTCAAAAATACCTAATCACAAAATACTGACAGTTAAAAATACCTAAACACAAAATATTGACAAACCTAACCACTTCCCAACTCAATGTTTTTTTCTGGGGGGCAAGTTCCCCTGTAACCCCTACACCCTGTACTAATCATATATTGAAACTTCAAGGTCACTCGACAGTGGGGAAAGGGAAGATAGCCTTCCCTGGTGTAACTTCACTTTTGTCAATATTTTGTGTTTAGGTATTTTTAGGTATTTAGATGTTTTTAAGTGCTCACTTTCAATTTCAAATCAGTCATATACCTGAATTTGGATGGAGTACTTCACATAAATATGCTTGGGTTTGTCATAGCCATTATATATATATATATATATATATATATATATATATATATATATATATATATATGTATGCAGAAATACTGTCAGTGTGTGGAAAACTATCACCAGGATGTGCATACCCAGGGGCAGACCAGCTAAGAAATTACAAAGAGGTGGCACAGTTATCATCAGTTGCACAGGACAGGAAGAGAGCTGGCTCTATCACGTGGTGGAGGAATTGAATAATGTATGCAATATTGCTTAGGTTATATGACATATAGCAATATATGTGAAGTATAATTTTTGTTATGTTAATATAGTTTGATTACTTTTATGTGAATGTAAATTTTCCTGCCACAATTGGTAATTCAGTGCAGGTGTTTGGAAAAAATAAAAAAAGGAAGGGAACTGGCTGAACCACCACCCTATTTAGAAGTTTGTGATCTAAAGCTTCTTCCTTAGAGTGATCAGGCTCTCTGCCTGTCTCCGTGTAGCTTCACCCCTTCTGAACATAATGATCATGCTAGTTAGGGCTCAGCTCATTATTGTTTCTGAAGTAGCCAACTTGCCTAATGAACAAACCTGATAAGCATTGTGGTAAGTTTTACATGATGCCATACAGACTGAGCAATTGTGGACAGGTCCGCGCACATGTGGGCAGCCAAGTACTGTAGGGATGTGGGAAATGCCATCCTATATTTAACTATCTTCAGATAGAGTCACTATAGAACATGCATTCTCAACAGAATACACAAAGATGGAGGTTTGTCATGTTTCACACTTTAAAGTGCTATTGAAACCAACAAAATGCAATATCTATATTTTCAAACTTTGCCATTCAACATGCAAATTAATTGCCCACTGATACCTGTGATAATATGAGGTATTGCCATTGTGCCAGGGAGAATAGGGCAGTGCATGTGTGTCATGTGCCAGCCTGGTTGGCTAGAGTTTTGTAGGTGGTTTTGTATCTTTTGGCTGTCATACATGACTTGTACACATGCTTGTGTTAAAAATGTATCAACAGTGTTATTATAACTGATTAAATGTTTATGTTTAAACAAAGAATTCTTTAAGGGAAGAGTACACGTTTTTGAAATTGTTCTATAATTTTCAAATATTGCAATAGATCTTAGCAAAGCTCTGAATGTGTATTGTACCAGAGTCAGGTGATCAAATGTGATGTCATTCTATAACAACACTGAAAGGATGGAACTCTTACAGCAGCTTTTTTTGTTTTGTTTTCTTTGGAACCGCATATAAAAATCTATGACAGTTATCACAGTTCAGTGAGTTCAGTTTAGTTGGAAGCTCAAAACCTTGCC
This sequence comes from Protopterus annectens, assembly GCF_019279795.1. Classification (NCBI taxonomy): domain Eukaryota; kingdom Metazoa; phylum Chordata; order Ceratodontiformes; family Protopteridae; genus Protopterus; species Protopterus annectens. The sequence goes on along the minus strand of NC_056744.1, from coordinate 143,038,527 downwards.
TTGTGGAAGTAAGCATCTCAGCATCTAATCGTGAGTTGGTGTATTAATTAATTTAGCTAGGGAACAGTTATTCTTTAGACAGTCAGGAAATACAGTGAGATTAGTTAAGTATTGTTTTTCTGTATCTGTTTGAATCTGTCCAACTGTGTTATTTTTGTTTCTCTTGTAATTGAAACTCCGGTGTTTATTGTAACTTAGATATTTAGTATTCTTATGTTTTCTCTTTTATTATTTATTATTAAATATTTTATACCTTTCATTATGGCTGATTTTTTAGACAATACTTTTAACAACTTGAGAGTACTTGTGCTTATTTTAGTGATGCTGTGGCCACTCTAAAAAGCCTTGCTGCTTTGGTTACACTTTTCCATTTATATTTGTATTGATTTTGTTCAGTATAATTGGATACCCTTGTAAGAGCCTGAGAGTGGTTAACTGGTGGCAGTGTAGTTACCTTATAGTCTGGGCAAAAGGGGTATATCTCGTAAATCAGTACCAGTCTTTCTCAGGAGTGTGTGTGTGTGTGTGTGTGTGTGTGTGTGTGTGTGTGTGTGTGTGTGTGTGTGTGTGTGTGTGTGTGTGAAAATCAAATATCCAGGTATGGGTATGTCAGCTACTTGGAAATGGGGCACAGTGCTCCACAGCAAGTCTTGTTTGGGATCTGGAGAGAGAGAGAGAGAGAGAGAGAGAGAGAGAGTTTAGTCCCAGGTCTGGATCATGTTTCCTATGTGCTCTTGGGGGGAAATAGTGTTTGATGCAGAGAGCTGCATCTGAGAAATACTGTAAATCCAGTCCTGTTTTAGTGACTGTCTCTCATCATTGTCAGTGGTGAGGATTGAAGCTCCTTGATAACTGGCCTGGAGTAGAGATGACATCATATATTGGTGTCAGAGCAGTAGGATATTCATTGAACTTAAGTAGCCTGTGGGCAGTTGTCTCTGAAGGTATGTGTACTGTCACAGTACAGTACTTGGCTGCCCACATGTGTCAAGAGCCACAGGGTAAACATTCAGAGTTTCATTTTCACAACAGTTTTATTTATTTTTGTTAGTTTAGTTTAGTCTGGGAAGGCAGGCAAAGATGTCAGCAGAGGATTATGGTAAGCTAACAAAGAATCAGCTGGCTAAGGTGTACGAAGCCAAATGACTGGTTCATGCAAACTGGACTAAAGAGGAAATGATTTCAGCTGTAATTGCAGCTGCAGAGTGGATCAGTGGCTAGGAGGACAACCAGTCTGGTGAAGGAGAGGTGCAGCCTTCAGAAAAGGAGAGTTTACCTTTTCCTCAGGAGGACTTAAAAATCCATCTGGAATTAAAGAGACTTAAACTGGAGGCTGAAGAAAAGGAGAAGCAGCATCACCATGAACTGTGATGTTTGGAGACCGAAGAGAGACTGCGGCACTTGGAGATTAAAGAGAGACTGTGGCATTTGGAGATTGAAGAGAGACTGCGGCACTTGGAGACTGAAGAGAGACTGCGGCACTTGGAGACTGAAGAGAGACTGTGGCACTTGGAGACTGAAGAGAGACTGTGGCACTTGGAGACTGAAGAGAGACTGTGGCACTTGGAGATTGAAGAGAGACTGTGGCACTTGGAGACTAAAGAGAGACTGTGGCACTTGGAGACTGAAGAGAGACTGTGGCACTTGGAGATTGAAGAGAGACTGTGGCATTTGGAGACGGAAGAGAGACTGTGGCATTTGGAGGCTGAAGAAAAGGAGAAGCAGTGTCAGTGTTGTACAGAATAAATGAGAAGGCAGAGACCACACCCTATTCAAGCATTAGAGCCACCGGCACAAAAAATGTTCCAGATAAATTAATAGAGCGTGTAGGTTTTAAAAAGGATGAGCTATTTTGTAAATGTATGTAAAAGCTGGAATAAATTGTTGCAGCAATATATGCAAGAGAAAAAAGAACAAAATATAAAAGAAATGTTTATAGGCACTGATGAGTTGCATACTGTGGATGCAGCAGTAAAAATAGCTTTTGAACAGAAAAGCTGATAATTCATCTTTCGACATGTATCTCGCCAGACAGATTATGCAGCTAATAAGGCCACAATGCTTCCTAACTAAAGAGATTATTAATCCAAAATCCTTAGCTACAAAGTCAATCTAGAAGCCCTCTCCCTATACTCTGTCTTTTATAGGCTCCTATGAGAAGCTCAATGTCTTGTATTCTGTGTCATCAAAGACCCTAACCTATCAGATCTCTTGTACCTCTGTAGGACAAACTTCTTCCCAGTCACTCAATCTAAGGAGTTAAACTTCTAAAAACACACAAAAAATATGCTGGAGTGACTGATTTAATTTTAATTTTGATATACAGTTAGATGTAAATGTTTTAACATACATTTTTAGTTACATGCAGATATTTGTATTTTTTAGTATTCTTAGTATGTGTAAAGTATTGATTTATGTATTAGTCTTTTTTGTGTGTTACCTCATTAAAGGTGAAGTCATGTGACTTTTCCTTTTTGTATTAAAGTCATGTGTTTTAAATCAGTTGATTATTTGCCTGAAGAAGCCTGTATTGGTGAAAGTCTTGTACTAGCAAGCTATAATAAATTTCCTGCTGTTAAAGTATTGAGTGTTGTGGTGCCAGTTTACTTTATAGTTTGTTTTATGTGACTGATTTATAATTCAAGAATAACCCCATCTCTGTAACTAATTGCCTTTAAATTTTAAACTGACACATTTACATCATTCAAAAAGAACCTGGACTATTGGATGGGTATCTGTAAATTCACCCCAGTCTGATATGTTTTGTCCTCCTATAACCAGGAGGTACATCCTGATGATAGGTATCTACAAAGTATGGATAGTCTCTAGACTTACTTGCCTTGTAACTTCTATGAGCACATGATCCTATAAATACTAACCAAAGGTTCTGAAAAACTAAACATGAAGCTAGTTCCAAGCTCCATGCACCTGAAACACCCATACATTTATACAGATTTCTAATGTTACTGTCCGGCATTTCTTCCACTCCAGATACAGTCTAGAGAGTTGTAGCCGATATGGTTGAAGGATTAGATGATGCAGTCCATTTATTTAGTTATTTAAAATATGTTAATTTGGTATGTCAGCTGGTCAGAAGCCCCCTTATTGTCATGCCTTCAAACAAGAAGTAATCACAGAACAGGCAATGGTGCAGTAATAGGCTAACATACACTTAAATAAAGCATAAGAAGATACCACAGAATGAAAGATATAGATTGAAACCAATGAATGTTGGAGACTCATAATCACAAAGATGGAGAAATGGAGAAAGCAAAAAGCACTGTTGGCGCCAAAACTGCACCTCCTATATACAGAATGTAAACCAATATATGCAAGCAAATACAGATGCCATGACAATGTAAGGAAAGGAAAAGAGAGAGACAAAAAAAACAAGGCCTCATATGATGGATAACATTGGATGGGATGTGAAAGACAGGAAAGCCACAGAATGAATGTGGTACATCAGTAAGTCCATTGTGATGATGGGATCAGTGTGGGTTGAGTAGTCAACAGCTAATCAGAGCATCCAGAGAACAGATGGGTTTTGTAACATCACGTCCTTCAGGTTCATGGTATGACCAGACTACCCAGAGAAATGCCTGTGCATGAAACAGTATGTGTGCATCATGAAACCACTGCAAGAGGTCTTTGCTGACATCCAACATGCAACAATAGAGGTTCCTATGCAATAGAGGGTTCCCTACTCTTTTTCCACCCCCAGCCATATGACCACAAAGTATGGGTGATGAGTGGGGGAACTATTACCCATGGTCCATGCATAGTAATGGGTTGTTTATGCATGTACCATTCCTAGCAGTATTTATGCAATACTGCAGGTAAAATGAAAACAGCCATGCTGCTATGTATGACATAGTGCTTAAAACTTTTGATCACCATCACATGTTTTAGCGTACTTATACGCTGGCATAATCGTGGTCTCCACCTGGGGTTAGCGTTGTAATGGTGGGGATCCAGATAGTCCCCTCTGAAATAGGACAGCTGGGCTGTGTTTTGATCCTGCCTGAATGGTCTTATGTTCTTCGACCTGGTTCCTGAACCCTTGTCTCAAGAAAGATAGGTGAAGATGACTTGCTGCCAGAAAGACAGTGGCCAGTGGTCAGTTTCTTAACATGTATATGCCTTCAATAACAAAACCTTTATATATTTGCTAAGAATTGTCACATTACTAATGTAAATGAACCCAGACAATCTCTGTTTGCCTGGAACCAAACACTCATTATTTTCCATTTGAATAGATAATATCCATCCATCCATCATCCCTTTATCCCATTAGATTATATTTTGAAATAAAACTGATTATGGAGTGCCCAGGCACTCATTGTCTTGTAAGTGTAAAGTAGAATACATTTCTGTTGTTTACTTATATAGATAACTGGTGGTGATAATCTTTGTGCTGTTACTACCAAAACTAATTTCTGCTTACTCACCAATAAAAATTAATATGACTTGAGAGAGCAGGCATCACTCATCTGTTATAATCAAAAAGTCTTGGTTATAATTTATTCTCTTTTTAATACACATAAATTAAGATATTGGAATTGACACAGGGTAACTGAAGTGCAATAATTTACATGTTGTAGTAATGTATAGTAAGGTCAAAATAGTTATGCTTCATAAGTAAGTTTTCCATTAGGAAAAGTCAGCCTTATAGATCCTACACTATTTAATAACATTGTCTAGGACACTTAAATGTCAAAGGCTGTAATTCACTGATCTATGGCAGTTTAGGCCTTCAGTGCTGTAATAAAATTAGTAATGTGTATTATGGGAATGTGCTTATTTCAGGACTGCTAGAGCTTCTCTTCATTACATCTAATATTACGCTGCTGTGAAATATCATTAGGCCTATTATATGCATTTTAATACAGCCCACGATTTCGGCAATGTATATAAAAACTGCTTGTTGGTACATTGTGTGTTTACTAGCCACACAAACAGCATAAGGAATGGAAGCTTAGTTGGGCAATGCATTATAACAGTAATGAAATTATTAGCTTTGAAAATAAGTTATTCAAAAGGCAGGTACAAAGTTTACATTTAATTTATGGTGTGTGTGTGTGTGTGTGTGTGTGTGTGTGTGTGTGTGTGTGTGTGTGTGTGTGTCTCTCTCTCTCTCTTTCTATCCCTATCTCTCTCTCTCTCTTTATTTATATATATATATACATTATTAAGATAAATATATATATATATATATATATATATATATATATATATATATATATATATATATATATATATATATATATCTATATCTATATATATATATATATATATATATATATTTGCACACACCCATGTGCACACACACACACACACACACACACACACACACACACACACATATATGTATGGGTCTACTTTAAAACATTGAAATTTCATAACGTTGAATTTCATAACATTGAGACCATAACATCAAAAATGCAAAACACTGAAAACCCACAACATCGAAAACTCAGAACATTGAAAGTGTGCTTCATAACATTGAAAATTAGAACGCACATGTAAATAACATCCCTCCACCTATAACAACACCTAACTAACTGCCTCCCACACCCCCATAAATTAAATATACCAACTCCAACATTGCACTACAGTGGAAAAAAGCAAATTTCCTAACCTCACTGTATCAAGATCGCCATAGAGCATTGTAGTTTTCAATGTTATGAAGCACACTTTCAGTGTTCTGAAGAATCATTGTTTTGGATTTTCAATGTTTTGCAGTTTCGATGTTATGATGTCAATGTTATGAAATTAAACGTTATGAAATTTCAGTGTTTTAAAGTAGACCCATATATATATATATATATATATATATATATATATATATGTATATATATATATATATATATATATATATATATATATATATATATTTAGGTGTACCTAATTTCACTGAAACTCAGTTGATTGCGCACAATTCACTGAAAGCTCATTTCACTGAAAAATCATTTGACTGAAACTCATTTTATTAAAAGTTATATATGGCCTTTTCCCCACTGTAGTGCGGTCCTGTAGTTAGTATATAAAGTAAGGGGGTATGTGGAGGGCACAGCCCCCCACATAGAGGTGTGTGGGGGGCATAGCCCCACCACGCACCTATTTTAAACATTTAAAACCATAGATATGGATACTTACAAGTCCAATGAATAACTATTTCCAGAAGACAATATATAACTAAACTATGTGTGGGGCTACACCCCCCCACACCCCCCAATGTGGGGAGCTGTGCCCCTCACCCCCCTTACTTTATATACTAACTCCAGGATCACACTACAGTGGGGAACAGGCCATATATAACTTTCAGCAAAATGAGTTTCAGTCAAATAAGTTTTCACTGAAATGAGCGTTCAGTGAATTGTGCGCAGGCAACTAAGTTTCAGTGAAATGAGCTTTGAATATCCCCATAAATATATATATATATACACTTACATATAAAAGTTGAAGTGTTTAATAAATGTACATAAGGAGGTCCAGTCCTGTGGCATGGAGGGAAAAAGCCCTAACTATGACTCAGATGACCCATGTTTCCCCAGTGGCTCGGGCAACATAGAAGCCAGGCAAGGGAAGTTAGAAGTGAGAAGCCAATACCAGCTTGCACATCCTTGGTTGAGGTGTGGTGTCTGACTTGCTGCAGGGCTGCCACCTGCAGGATAAAGAGATGTTTTACCATGTAATAGATGCCAGGGATGTGCAGTTAGTTCTGCTAAGCCAAGCCTGCATAGTGGCCTTCAGTGAGCATGTTCAAGAGCATGTACAGCTTCTATTAGAAATTAGAGCAGGCCCTCATGTATGTGAGTTCACCCATCAGCTGCTGTGAGAGAGATCAGATATTATAGCAGGAAAAAGCCCTGATGATGGCCTAGATAGCATCTTCTGTGATTAGCTTTCTGGCCATGGAGAACAAATGGGCCAGGAGCCCATGTCATGGGGAATGAATTGGCCATTGGATCACAAAGAAAACTGTTGATTGTAAGCAACAGGGATGCACACACCCAACAAAAAAGTTTTTTTGGGGAAAATATAAAATTGTCAGACTATAAAAGTGAAAGAAAAATATGAATAAATATTATTAAGTAGTAAGAAAAGAAGATGCAAGCTCTGCATCAGTCAGAAAGAATGTGCATAAAAATTTGTTGCAAGTGTGAAACATTATGAAAAGAAAATTTGAAGTAAATTAAAAAATAAAATAAAAACAAAAAAATTCACTGACACAAGAATGTCAGAATAGATATTGTTCATGGGGAAAAAACATGCAGCTTTAAGTATTTAAAGTAATGTTTTACCTTTGTTTAAAAGTGAAGTTTAAACTTAAGTTTTGGCACTTACTTTATGCAAACAGATATTTTACTCGAAACAAACAATTCAGACTGTATTTATTTATTTATTTATTTTAAAAAGGTAGTTTTGGAGAATGGTGATAAATAGTTTAATAAATTAAGAAGTAAATTGCTGTTAAATGTGAAATCAATTTTTTTTCAGTTTTCACCCAAAATGAACAGAACTTAAATAGACACATATTAAATGTCAAATTTGTAAAATTAAAATTGTTGTTAAATACTGAACCAAGTTTTTTTTATTAAAGGCAAAAAGATCAGAACATCAGGTGGAATGCGTTAAATATCAAAATATGTAAAACATCAACAGATTTCTTTCTGTATTTGTTTCTAAAATTGTTTAACATTTTAGACATGACACCATATACTTACATTTGGATAAATATGTACATACATAGATATTACTATAACAACAATGTTTTGACAAAGTTTGAAGCTTTTTTGTAGATAAGTCATTAAATTACTTGTAGAAGTCTTCCAGTATTAGAATTCGCTCAGACTTACTCTATTTCTCTAACTCAGTGGAAAAATTGGCATGCTGCCAATTTAACATGGTATGTAAGTGTATACAAGAGTACTTAGGATCTTTATTTGAGGACACAATGCCTTGGATAATTTGTAGCATTAATTAGGTTATACAGTCTTTAAGCTGTGGTGATGCTGAATAATGTATAGGCTGGATAGCTGATGTTTTGTTATATAAGCCTTGCACCATAGAATACACTGCAGGATGTCATGGGAATAAAGTGTGAGGCACACTGGAAGAGAGATATGACATATAAGTAATGCTCATTTTGCTTGCACATACATAACTTACCAGTTATAGTGTAGACATAGTGATGAGATTAGTTTGTATATGGTGGTTATTCTTCAGTGAGGCTTCCAGTAAGGCTGCCTAGTTTAGCTGTTTACACAGAAACCACATTTGTCAGCAAACAAAACTTCCAGTTCTGTGATTTATGAAAGGTCATCAGAATAGTACATTGCATTTACTTGTAGTCACTTATCAAAATCAGAATTTATTTTACAAAGGCATTTATGTCCAACACAAGTTTTTTTTTTTTTACTTTGTGGGTAAGTATGCCCTCAGTTCAGGATCTGGAGAATAACATATAGCTGCAAGGTTTCTTGTAAAGCCATATTATATCTTCTAACCTACCTGTTATTTGAGGGAGTAGAAATATCACAGCCCAACATTTGCCCTGTAACTGGTTTTGCAGAATATACTATGGAAAATTCAAAGTTCTCTGGACCGAGAATTCATCTAATTGTTATAAATACTTTGTTCATAATAGTTACATGGCAGGTGCCTGACTTGTTTTTCATTATAATTAAAGTTCATCCGCATCCTCTTTTTCCCAGTTTTTGCACATGGGGTCAGGGTGTCACTTCATCAGTGACAATCATCTAGAGCCAAGGTTTACACCAACAGGTGGCTAGTCCTGCAGCAGTAGTTCTTTTACACCACACACTCCCAGACTCAAACCTATGGGCAAATTAGAGTGTCCAATCCACCTACTGCATGTCTTTGGAAAGTGGGAGGAAACCAGAGCACCTGAAGGAAACCCACACAAACTCAGGAAGGACATGCAGAATCTGCATAGAAGGCACCCCAGCCAAGAATCAAAGCAGAGAACCTCTTGTTGTGACACAGCAATGTTGCTATCCTCTGTGCCACTGTGCCGCATACATTGTGTGTTGTGATGTACGTTGTGTTTCATCACAATTAAAGTGACATGCTTATAATACCACATCTCAATGTTTCTCACTATAAAACATAACAGAAATAGATAACCTCACATTAGTCAAATGAGACATAGTAATTATTTAAAGAAATATCATTTCACCTTAGAAGATTATATGTGATGTATAATGTTTGCAACTGAAAGTACATCAGTATGGTTTGATTTTATCTCTATAAAATATACTATTCCCTGTATCATAAGTGATAATTAAATAAAGATGTTTATGGTTTAGAAAAAAAGTTGCAGTGATTCTGACTCACTGGTACAGAGAGATAAAACTCTTAATTGTACACCAGCCAGCTTTGGTTTAAATAGAGAATCAAGGCATATAATAGCTAAACAAAAAGAGATAGCAATGACTTGCAAATGTCAGCTCACCCATTCTTTTGAAAGCTGCTGCAAGGCCTCTCCCCTGAGCACCGCCAATTGCAGAACAGGATATGTTCAGCAGTAGGCTGACAGCAGGACCCATGCTGGTCCTTCAGTATTGCTGTACTGGGTGTGTGGATGTATGCACTTTGTACCAGTACTGTGGGCCCTATACACACAGGGCAATCAACATAAAATCCCCTCATTCCACCAAAATGATGGCCTTCTAATGGGTGTCTTTCCTTTACACTTTGACAAAATGGGCAGTAGAATGAGGGAGCAACATGCCTGATGGTAACTGGGAGATCTGATCATCAGTACTATGATAAGGAGAGAAACAAATGCACAAAAAAATTATTGCAGGACCCCCTAGCACCTTATTTTTGGAGCTGTGTAGCTCACACTCCTTGTTATTAATATATTCTAATTCCAAAACCACACAGGAATAAAGCCCTGAATATATCCCCACTGACCCATGTTCAACAAGCAGCAGGGCGCTGAAGGGACTGGATTGGAGGAGGATGGCAGTCAACAGATTGCCAAAGTACCCATCCCAGGGTGAAAGTGAGGCAGCTTGGCTTGCTACATTTGTGCCACCTGCAGGAATATAGGTATGTCACCATAGCATGAACACTCTAGCATGCCCATGCTACAAGTAGTGTGTCTCTGATTCAGGATTTGCACATGCATGTTTATGTATGTGCACCTCTTGAGGCAGTTATAGCAGACTGCTAGGGATTAGGGCAGTCCTCAGGATTTTCAGAACAACCTTTGCCATGCCTTAATACTCACCTCTCACCTCCACTGGGGTAAGAACATAAGGGAGGGCTCTTGTTCTGATGATGGAACAAATGGGTCATTTGTGTGGAGGAAGGGGGAGACAATAGGCTAATTCTGTAGACTAAAACATTTCCCTTTCTCTGAGATTCTGGGACTTCAGAGTTGTAACTTCTTAGAGGTGATTGATATGGGAGGTATAAAGAAGCTTGTGCACCTACAAAATCATTGCTTTCTGTTAATCTTCTTTCTGTAAGCATAACCAAATACTCCAAAACAGACTCTTTTCAGCTGTGACCCAGCACCACAACAAATTTATAATGTGGCACTGCTCCTTCAGTTGTGGAGATTTGATGCCCCCATAAGGGATTATTCTGAGAGGATGTGTGCAGGAGTACATATTAGGGAATGTGATTGTCTCCAGAGGGGAATATTTTGAGTAGATATTTTATAATCTGTTAATGGGCAATATGTGTTCTTCATGTCTTTTCAGTTTCATGGGGCCTTCCTGCAAATCATAGGTTCGTAGGTAAGTACTAGGCTAGCTGTCCTTGCAGGCGATTTTAAACCTAGCCAATTTCCCTTTTTGTGCTCAAAATAACCTATCCAATTTGGTTATAGATTCACCTTATCCATCCCATAATAAATAATTATATATTACCTCTAATGAGAATAACTGGGATCACACTGTAGATAATTTCAGAAGGCCAATGCATGGGATAAAGCATTTGTGCATCATGGACAGCGCAGTGGTGCAGTGGTAGCATTATTGCCTCACAGCAAAAGATCCTCTGGTTAGATTCTTGGCTGGGGTGCCTTCTTTGTGGAGACTGCATGTCCTCCCTATGTTCATGTGGGTTTCCTCCAGGTGCTCCGGTTTCCTCCACTATTACAAAGACATGCTTCTGGAGCATTTCTCTCCAGGCCTCTGCTGAAAATTGGCTTTGTTCCAAGTCAGACTTTCCCGGTAAACAAATGTTAAATAAATACATTTAGGAGCTACCTCTGTCTATTAGTAGTACAGGGGCAATCCTGGGGTAAATTTCTGTTTCACATCCATATTTCTAAGTTGCATTTGAAAATGGACTGGGATGAACTTTGTTTCATCATTAATCAAATAAGTCCTTAACCATTAATGAAATCATCACAAGAAGTATTTGAGATTAACATATGCTTTCAGGAGATCTACACTTAAGCCAACCATATAGATCTCAGTTAACTCAGACTTTTAAGACAGTGGAACTTTTCTTAGGCAACAAAGGTTGTGAAACTGAGCAAAAGCTTTGTAATGGACTTTGCGGTTAGGAAAACTACAATAGTGTTAAAGGAAGTGGCACAACAGGTTGAACCCATTAATGAGAACTGCAGTGTGGAGAATATAAAGAAATATATTCTAAAACTTAAATTCAGAACATATGAAAAACTATTCTCCTTTGGTTATATTAGACCCCCTTGAAGAATATTTATTTGGTGTATCAAATGAAGTTATTGTGGTCAGGGTGTGGTATGGAGTGGGCAAATTTGTTACATATGCTTGGAAGTGCCCTCCAGTTAAGATCTTGTGGTCATACCTGTCATAGTTGATTGAGAAGTCTTGTTCTATTAAACTGCCTTCCGGCCACATTTTTTCTGACTTTTACTCATACTAGTCTGCATGGAATGGATAGTGTTCTTTGCTTATGGACATAGCTTTCTAACTTTCAGCAGTCTTACATAGCTTATCATTGGGTGACTCCTCATCTTCTTCAAATGAAGAAGATGGGTTCCTTGGGAATGTGCTTATTTCAGGACTGCTAGTGCTTCTCTTCATTACATCTAATATTACGCTGCTGTGAAATATCATTAGGCCTATTCTATGCATTTTAATACAGCCCACGATTTCAGCAATGTATATAAAAACTGCTTGTTGGTACATTGTGTGTTTACTAGCCACACAAACAGCATAAGGAATGGAAGCTTAGTTGGGCAATGCATTATAACAGTAATGAAATTATTAGCTTTGAAAAGAAGTTATTCAAAAGGCAGGTACAAAGTTTACATTTAATTTATGGTGTCTGTGTCTCTCTCTCTCTCTCTTTCTATCCCTATCTCTCTCTCTTTATTTTTTATATATATATATATATATATATACATTATTAAGATAAATATATATATATATATATATATATATATATATATACATTATTAAGATAAATATATATATATATATATATATATATATATATATATATATATATATATATATATATATATATATTTGCACATACCCATGTGCACATACACACACGCACACACACATATACATTGAAATTTCATAACGTTGAATTTCATAACATTGAGACCATAACATCAAAAATGCAAAACACTGAAAACCCACAGCATCGAAAACTCAGAACATTGAAAGTGTGCTTCATAACATTGAAAATTAGAACGCACATTTAAATAACATCCCTCCACCTATAACAACACCTAACTAACTATGTAAGCTAACACAACAGATGAATGCCACACTGGCATGGATATGGAATTGTTGGAATAATTCTCTAAGTATTACTTGTTAATTTTCTGAGAAATTATGTATACTTACTGTGAAATTTGTTTGGAGGTGATAGTTTGCTTGTAATATGGTTGTCTTTAAGTTATACTTGTTTCTTATAATGGAATAAAATTGATTGACAATATTGTGTGTATATATATATATATATATATATATATATATATATATATATATATATATATATATATATATGGGTCTACTTCATTTAATTGAAAACTCATTTCACTGAAACTCATTTCGTTGAAAACTCATTTCACTGAAACTCAGCTGCCTGAGCACAATTCACTGAAAGCTCACTTCACTGAAAACTCATTTGACTGAAACTCATTTAGCTGAAAGGTATATGTCCTGTTCCCCGCTGTAGTGCGATCCTGGAGTTAGTATTTATATAGTAAGGGGGTGTGGCGGCATAGCCAGCCCACATAGTTTTGGTATATATTGTCTTCTGGAAAGAGTTATTCATTCGACTTGTAAATTTCCATGTCTATGGTTTACAATGTTTAAAATAGGTGGGGAGCTACGCCCCCCACACACCCCCAATGTGGGGGATTGTGCCCCCCCCACACCTCCCCTTACTATATATACTAACTCCAGGATCATACTACAGTGGGGAACAAGGCATATTCCTTTCAACAAAATGAGTTTCAGTCAAACGAGTTTTCAATGAAATGTTGTAGACCCACACACACACACACACACACACACACACACACACACACACACACACACACACACACATATATATATATATATATATATATATATATATATATATATACAGTAGGTAGATAGATAGATTAGCTATAGACACAGATATAGACCTATATCATCTATACCCAGACACTACACCTCTTTAAAAAGCAACATATTTCAGTGCATACTTCATAGAATTCATAGCCAACTTAACCTCAAACTCATCTAACACATCCCCTTCCACACAGCTAACTTCCCCTACCTTAGACCCTAGCACATTTCCTTCACAAAGCTCACCTACAACCTCTCCAATACACACACAGATAGCTCCACCCAGTTTACCTTTCAACCAGTTTCTATAACTCTCATAAATAAGCTTTTATATAATCTAAAACCTTGTTCCTCCTCAGCTGACAACCGTCCCCCAGAATACTTAAATCTAACTGCAGATGCAATAGCATACCCAATCAGCATTCTGTGTCCCTAGCTTATGGAAAATGGAACATATTATCGCCTTAAATAAAAGAGGTAATTCCACTGACATTATAAGCCATCCTGTCTTCCCTCGCTAAAATCCTTGAAGATGTATTCATCAACAATTTCTCCACTATCTCTTAAAAAAAATTAGCTAATCACTAATATGCAAATTGGATTTTGGCTGGACCACAGCACCTCCACTGCATTACTTTTTTTAGAGACACAGTCAGAAAAGCTTGAAACTCTAATAAACCTGTATCTGCAGTATTTCTAGATCGAGCAAAAGCCTTTGACATGGTCTTTCACACAGTCAACTTTCCACCCTGGGTCTATCATCTCCATCTAATCAATGGTCCTCTAGTCACCTTACCAACAGGCAACAAGCTATAAAATGGCAAGGATCCATCTCCACATACCTTCTCACTTCCACAGGAGTCCCACAAGGAATCCTCCTTGACCCTCAGCTATTCAATATTTTTATCAATAGTCTGCATTCATCTACTTGTGAAGGCACCTTGATTCAGTATGCAGATGACGCTTCCATCATCTGCTCTTCAAACACCTTAACTCACCTCCAAGAAATCAATCAACAAGCTGTCAACTTCATTGAAACCTAGCTTAGAAGAGCACAACTCTTACTCAACCCTGAAAAACAAACTCCTCCTCTTTACCCCAAAAACCATACCCCTAGCAAAGCATCTTTCAAAATCGTTTCAGCAAATGACACTGAAATTGAATTAGTCCACCATACCAAACTATTAGGCGGCATAATAGATGTTAATCTTAAATTTGACCTCCACATCCAAAGCAATATCAAGAAAACCCGTCAAAAATTAGGCATGCTATACAGAAACAAACATTTTCTAAGCGCACCCACAAAAATTACTACCTTCTGCCTTTCCTACTCTATGGAGCACTGATTCTAACCAATTTACAATCCTCTATAAAAAATAAACTTGAAAGCTGTTACAACAAAATTGCTAAGTTTGCTACTAATTCATCCTCCATCACTGCAAGGCTCTGCATATACTTAGCTGGCTGGATCTTCTCCTCCACCTCTCCTAATTCAGCTTATAACAATACATAAAATCATACACTCACCATTAGTCTGTCCAGTTCTAACCCCTCTAATCTACATATATTTCCAAAACGAACGCCTAGATCAGAAGACGAGCAACTTCTCACCATAAATAAACTGAAAAAATCCCCTGGACAAAGCCTATACTCATACTCAGTAGCAAAAAAAAATGAAACTCCTTACCTTTAATCACCAGAACTATTTCTAACTTACCCACCTTAAAATGCTCCCTAAAAGAATACTTTACAAAATCTTGGACCTGCTCCTGTGCCAATCCTGGCTGAACTTACTCTTTATACTTCACTCACCCCCTTCAACCTAGATCACCCTTCACAATCCTCTCCAGCCTCCTACTCCACATCTTTTTTTTGTTTTCTTTGCTGCCTTACCTTATTCACTTCATCTCTGCAGACCTTTCCTCTACATATTTCTCTTTCCTCCCTACTCACCTAAGCTGCCTGAAGACACCCTACCCTGCACTCTTCTTATAATCTCCTTCTCTGCATCCTTCTTCCTTCTGTAACCGTAATATGAACACCATCTCCCATACTAAGACATCACTCAGTTTTCCCTCATTGCCCCTTATCATGTAATCACTAATATCTCTATAAATATCCTATTAGAATTGTCTCAGGTCTCATTTGTCACATACCAATCTATCTAACAAATAATATGACCAATGAGTTTTTCCTCACATGGTTTCTCCAACTCGTGTTATTGTTTTTCATTTCACTCTACTACGAAATATATGTCCTCATTACAACATCTTATTCAGTCTTATGAATATATATATATATATATATATATATATATATATATATATATATATATATATACATATATATAGACAGAGAGAGCTATATCTGTATATAGATATTTACACACATACACACACACACACACACACACACACACACACACACACACACACACACACACAGACAAACAAAGCTGGTATTTAAATGTTATGCTAATTAGGTGCCCATATTTGTGGCTAGATGTTCGTACTTTTCAACTGCCTTTGTTTCTATTTTAAATGTCTACAGGTTGAGAGGTATCTTATGTGCATGTGCACATGTGCCTGGGATGGTGAGGGTGGCAGGATCACACCATAACCCATTGGTGAGGGTGACAGGATCACACCATAACCCACTGGTGAGGGTGACAGGATCACACCATAACCCACTGGTGAGGATGGCAGGATCACACCATAACCCACTAGAAATAAGCTCAATGAGCATTAAGGAAGTGCAGTCTGTATCTGACAAAGCAGTAAACTAAAGGGCCATACCTGTGTTTCCCCCCATGTCCCAGCCTCCAAAGGATGCTGTACAGTTGTTTATAAGTCCCACTTGGGAGGCATATGGGGATTGTCTGCCAGTCATCATACATCCTCCTATGAGATGAGTATGCACAGGTAGTCCCATCCACTTTGGTGTGATGCACAGTAAATCCTCCTGAACAATAACTCATTCTCCTCAGTAATCTGTGTTAGGTGTGTAAACATCTTCACTGCTATTGCAGAACCCTTGCATCTCCTCTCCCTTAACAGCTGCTGCAGCACCCTTGCAACTCCTTTCCATTAACATCTACTGCAGCACACTTTTGGGTGACACGTATTGCCCATCTTTCTTCTCAGACCCCTGGACACACCTGTCTACTATAGTGGCAGGAAAAGCTTGAGATGTAGAAGTGTTCCCATTAATGACTCTCAAAAGCAAGGCTGGTGCAACCTCATCCAGACATGGTGGGTGATGCTATGTAGTCAGCTTGGTGAGTTTCTCCCTTGCTACAGGGCTATTGGGAATGGCCTGTCTTTTGCACTTTGGTCTTTTTTCTGAAAATGCCCACTATAAGTGCCTGTTTACCATCATCATCATCATCAATTTTTAGTACCAGAAGCTATTCATGACTTCTTTTGGCTTGACCTTCTGGCTGACCACAGTTTCATACACTACTCGAATGAGTCTAGCTACAGATTCCTTTTTCTCCTCTCTGCTATCATTTCCTGTGGTTTCCCTGCCATACTGACCTGTGATATAACAGGGTGCAGCACTTTATCATGCATAATTCCAAAGGATGGTGGTTCAATTTCTCTGACTGCTGGAGGCAGGAGGTTCACAGAACTGAACATTTTTACTGAAAAATTATAACAGCCAGTATGGAGAATGTTATTTATCCACTGTGACATTCCAGTTCTGATACTCTAAGCTTTATTTTAATGTTTTTTTTTTCTTGGGCCCAGTATGTCTTAAGTTGAGGTTGGAATCTTATTGCATTTTTGGTGCAGTAATGTGGTCAGAAGCATGATCTGGTCTTTGTGGTAGTCACTGGTGGAAGGTTTTTGAAGGGGATTTTAGTATTTTTGTTATCGTGTGGTTCTTTTCTAGCATTTATATATTGCATTTATTTTGTCATCTTTTTGTGGATTTCCTCAAATGCTGTGTATACATGGATTAATATTTATTTATTTTTATTTATTTATTATTTATTTACATTTGTTGACCAGGAAAATCCGACTGGACACAGGTCCTTTTTCAGCGGAGGCCCGGGGAGAAAAGCTCCACAATGAGAACAATTAATTACAAGTTACAAGAAGTATAGGTAGGTTTTGTTTAACAATAGTAGTAAACACTTATAGTTCAAAATGAAATTAAGTATTTAGTTAAATAGTACAACACTTATATCATTGGTGCCATAAAGACTAGCAAGTATTTTAAGAGCTGAGCTAGCAGCTATTACCCTTGAATAACAGTGGCTAACATTACAGCTGAGATATAGGTTTACAAGCAATGTATTTGGCTGCAATCCGAGGTAGTTAGAGGGGTGGAAGAAAGGGATTAGAGAGGTTGGGGTAGAGATGTTAGAGATATTTGTTACAGGGGCATGCCCAGTGCTCTTTTAGATGAGATTTTAGAGCAGCCTTGAAGTTAGTGCATGATGACACAGAAGTTATAGTGTGAGGAAGGGTATTCCATAATTTTGCTAAGGAGTAGGAGAAGAGAGCTTCTCCAGCAGAGTTCCTGGTTCTAGTTACCTGTAATTGATTTTTGTTGCTGGTGCATAGTAGTCTAGTGGTATGATAACGTTGGAGTAGATTTTGGAGGGAGGCGACTTTTAGTGGATGATTTAGTAGTTTGTGGGTGAGTGAGAGTTGGTACCATTGAAGGCGGTGAGGGAGTTTTAGCCAGCCTAGTTCAGTAAGTGAGGTGAAGTGGTGGCTACAGTAGTTTGCGCCAGTGGCAAACCTTGCTATTTTGTTGTAGCAAGCTTCGAGTTTACCTAACTCACTTTGCCTAAAGTTGGTAAATATTGGAGAGGCGTAGAGTAGGGTGGAGATAAGGTGGCTATTTGCAACTGAAATCTTGGCTGTTTTGGTGAGGAATTATTTCTGTATAAAGCTCCTAGTTTTTTGCTTACTTTTTTATGGTTAATGAGATGTGGATGTCAAACTTGAGGTTATTGCCAATTTCAACTCCAAGTAGTTTGGTGTGGTCTGTTGTGGTTGGGTGTTTAGTTTGTGTTTGGTGGGTTGGAAGATGAGGAGTTTTGTTTTGTTTGAGTTAAGTATTAATTGTGCATCTGAAAGCCAAGCTTCAACTGAGGAAAAGGCTTCCTGTGTGGTCTTTTGAAATTCAGGTAGGGAGTGGACTGAGCAGACAATGGTGGAATCATCTGCATACTGTATGAGAGTGGCTTGTTTGGTAGCAGAGGCTAGATTATCAGTGAATATCGAGAAGAGTAAGGGTCCAAGGATGGATCCTTGGGGAACACCTATTGAGACAGGGAGTTGGGAGGATATATCATTATGCCAAACAATGGATTGATGGCAGTCAGTCAGGTAGCTCTGGAACCAGTTTGTGACAGATTGAGAGAAGGATAGACTATTGAGGACAGTGTTGAGTTGTTTATGAGAGACCATGTTGAATGCTTTAGATAGGTCTAGGAAAGTTGCAGAGGTGAAATAAGCATTGTTTTTATGTTGAAGTATTGTATTAGTGAAAGCAAGCAAGGCAGTGTTTGCACTGTGGTATGGCCGGAAACTATGTTGTGTGTTAGATAGGAGGTTGTTAGTAAGGAGGTAGTTTAGAACTTGAGAGTGAATGCATCTCTCAAGTATATTTGATAGAGGAGACAGAACTGCTATGGGATGGTAGTTGGTGAATTCTGTGTAGGGCCCACCTTTGTGGAAGGGGATAATGTGGGATATTTTCCATTGTGAAGGGACATGGCTTTCAGATAAAGATCAGTTAATCAGGATTGCAACTGGGTAGGCTAGGGCTTCAGCTGCAGTTTTAAGGTACTCAGCGGGGAGGTTGTCAGCTGCTAGTTTTGTGGGCTTTAGTTTCGATAAGAGTTTTTTTATGTTGGAGGTAGGGATAGGAGAGAAAGGTTACTAGGTGTAGTTGGAGGGGGTAGGGGAGAGGGGTTGTGTTGTTTTCCTAGTGATAGAATGGTTTGAGTGATGTGAGAGTTGAAAGAGGTGGCAATGTTTTCAGAGGAGTTTGTTTTGTTTGATGGAGGGGTTCCTACTTTACTTGGGTGGAGGATGGAGTTGATGGTTGACCAGAATTGTTTAGGTTGTTTTGGGTGGAGTTCAGGGTAGACTGGTAATGTAGGATTTTGTCCTGTTTTATTAATTTTTTGACTTTGTTACGTAAGTCACAGAATCTTTGTCTATCAGAGGGTTTTTTTGTCTTGCGCCAGTGATTTCAGGCTCTATCTCGGTTTTTCATTTCTGATCTAGTGGCTTTTTGTAGCCATGGGGAGGACTGGGCTTTAACTTTAGTAAATCTTCTGGGCACATGGGTGTTTAGGACTTTAAGGAATGTGGTACTGAAAAACTGGACAGCATCATCAAGGTTGGGGTATTTTAGTGGAGTCCAGTTGCAGTTTTTTAGGGCTGAGATGAAGTTGTCAGGGTTAAAGTTGACTTTATTACATATTTGCTGATAGGTAATGGGTTTAGCCTAATACATGTGTTTTTTGAGTAGGAAGGTTGGGGTATGATCACTGAGGCTATCCGGTAGGCAGCCAGCTGTGTATGACTGGGGGCTCTTGCTGTCTAGTATCCAGTCAAGAGTAGAATGCTTGTTAGAATTCTTATTTATTCTCGTGGGTGTCTGGATAAGTTGGAAAAAAACATGAAGATTTAGATGGTGGACTGGATGGTGGTTGGAACAGGATAGCCAGTCTATATTAAAATCACCTAATATTATGGTTTCTTGTGGAAGGTAATGATTTACCCAGCTGAGAAGGTTTTCTAGTGGAGGGATATTGTTGCCAGGTGGAAAGTAGCATCCTATTATGTTAATGGTCTTGTCTTGGTTTACTTTTAGGTTGGTATAGATTATTTCTTCTTTGTCAATTAGGGGGGCTGATAAGTTTAGGAATTGAATATTAAGATTTTTATACATTTATTTTTCTTTATGATGCTCATTTATTTTGTTTTACTTGGGAGGTTTAGGGTTCTTCTAGGGTTATAGTAGTCCATGTAGGTCGGGTTTCAGTTTATATATATATATATATATATATATATATATATATATATATATATATACATACACACACACACATACATATATATATATATATATATATATATATATATATATATATATAAAGAGAGAGAGAGGGTCTATGTTATATATTTGAACTTTCAAAATGTCGAATACCATATGTTCGAGACCATATGGTCGATATTTGAAAGTTCGAATGTATAATATAAAAAAAAAGAAAAAAGAAAAACATACCTTAACAGTGTGAGCAAGCCTCCCTGCACCCCCCACACCCCCCTACTTAAATATAACAACTCCGAGACAGCACTTCAGTGCAGATAAGGGAAATTCTCCCATTCTGCACTGTACAGCACCGTTAAAGTCAACCTTCGAACACTTGACATGTCGATCATATGGTCTCGACCATATGACGTTTGACATTTCAAGCATTCGTTTATTTGATATAGACCCTATATACATGTATATATATATATATATATATATATATATATATATATATATATATATATATATATATATATGTCGATCATATGGTCTTGACCATATGACGTTTGACA
This sequence comes from Protopterus annectens, assembly GCF_019279795.1. Taxonomy (NCBI): domain Eukaryota; kingdom Metazoa; phylum Chordata; order Ceratodontiformes; family Protopteridae; genus Protopterus; species Protopterus annectens. The sequence goes on along the minus strand of NC_056744.1, from coordinate 143,017,400 downwards.
TTTCAAGCGTCCGTTTATATATATATATATATATATATATATATATATATATATATATATATATATATATAAATAATGGTTAAGGTGTTTGCCTTACAAAAACAAGGTTCAAGGTTTGAGTGTCACGAGGGATAATTGGCTAGGCTTAAAAGGGCGCACCAGGGCAGTTAGCCTAGTACTATTCTATGAAACCTATGAATCTACACTCTCTCTCTCTCTCTCTATATATATATATATATATATATATATATGTATATGTATATATAGAGTCCATTCAGAAGCTCAAAGTTTCAAAACTTTGAATTTCAAAAGGCCGAGATCATAAGATTGAAGTTTTGAAACTTCGAACGTTCTGAATGGAGATCACCATACAGTGCAGAATGGTATATTTACCATCTTCCTCACTGTAGTGCAATCTTGGAGTTGGTATATTTATTTAGCAGGAGGTGTGGTAGGTGCAGGGGTGCTTGCCCGCTTGCAAAAATATAAAAAAGTTTTTTTGTTTTGATTTTTTAATTTAGTTTTTGAAGTATTTTAGGGGGTATATGGATGTAATTATTTGTGTTTGCTATATTTTTATAGTGTATTTCAACATTTTCTATTGTTGCATCTGGGTGTTCTTGTACTGTGGTATTGTATTACATTTATGGGTTTTGTTTCATTTGTACACGAGCATGTTTCCTGTCAAATGATCTTGTATTGATGGTTAGTGTTTCTTTATGTGCAAGTTTGTGGGTATGTTTAAAGGGTTGTGCATTTTTTTGTTTATTGCTGGTTTTGTGCTGCAGCTGGGTTTATGTATGGTTTATGTTGGGAATGTGTGTATGTTCTGCTTGCTATGAAATTTGTGTTGTGGTTCAGCTTGCAATATTCTGTTGGCAGTATGTATTTTGAGAGATATATTTATTTTGTTAATGCTTTTTTATAATATATATAGTTACAAAAAAAGTAAATGCTCATATGAGTGAACATTATTTTTATGGTGGTTTTGCTGACAACTTTTTTATTAGATCACATTGTAGCAGGGTAAGGAAATTTGTCCCCTACTCCACTATTGTGCTATCATGGAGTTGGTTTATATAATCAGCAGGGGGGTGGGGGACTTTTCAGCTGCCAAATATTAGTTTTACATTGTGCTAGTATTGATTATTTTAGGTTCACTGTAAAATTTGTTTTTTTTTACATTTGTTTCCTTGAGCATTTGATGAGTCATGATACATACATGCCATATTTCAGTCATTAGGCAGTAAAATTTGTTTTTTTTACATTCGCTTCCTTGAGCATGCGATGAGTCATGATACATATATGCCATATTTCAGTCATTAGGCAGTGCAGTTGTTTATGTCCTACTTTAGTTCACTTTAATTTTAGTCTTGCAGTTAGTCTCACAGAAGTACGTGTTACATACTTCTCTTTGTTGATTACTATTTTTCTTTCTCCCCAAGTGAATTTCTAAGCGTTCTATTTATTTAGTGGGTATTCCTTCTAGTTTAGGTTTTTACAGGATCTTGCTCTTTTTGTTTAATTTAATCCAATATTTTATATGCATTTATTTTGTGCTGTATGAAATTCTTCTGTTCCTTCTATTTTTTCTTTAAACGTTTTTTTAATTCTCTTCTTTTCTATTTTTTCTTCCTTATGAACAGTGATAGCAGTGGCGGCTGGTGACTTCAAATCAAAGGGGGGCTGCAGGAGACAGCTGAATGGGTGGGGTCAAGGGGGGGTGGCCAACTAGAAAGGGGAGGAGCTATGCTTGAAACCACAAAAACTAACTTTAATTAAATACGCTGCTCTGGGTGCCAAACCATCATTATGAGAGTCCAATCAAGACAAAAATAAGTGTAGAAGAACAGAAATATTTCAATGCATTGGCTGCATGAAAGCTTACTTAATATCTAGATGGAAACAAAAGGTTGTGAGGCATGAAAAAATAAATTACTTTTTAAATACATTACTGGAATGCCAGTCAAAATCAAGTATAAGAAAAACAAGAAGCACTCAACTCAAACCACTTCTCCTTGCACTGCAGTTCTAATTATAATTTATATTCAGCTTTATTAAAGTACCAAGTAACATGCTGAAAGTAGAAATCTCTGTGATGCCCCCACTTGTAAAAATGTTTCTTATCCAAAAAAAGACCTGCTGCCTGACAACTATCTACTTGTTTCATGGGGAAAGCATGATCAAAGTAAAAACTGAAAAGCAAACAAGAAACAAGCTCAAGATACATTGTTTAAAGGATTACTGTACAGGTTATGGACCACACATGATTGACATTCTGTTTAGTTTACGGGTAAAGTCTGTAGAGATGACTGGAAGTCTCCAACAAGTGTAATGAGCTTTTTAAAATAATGGAATCCTGTCCTTTAATACCCAAGGCTTATACATTATCTAGTCAAGTATTCTCTGCATGGCAACAACAGAAAGGCTTTCAATGTTAGCAATTCTTTAACAGTATGCTTATTAAAGCTTACTTGCATCTTACGATCTCAGACAAGCTTACCTTATGGTCATTAAAGCATTGCTACTTAAACACAGAGCAACAGGCACTTTCTGAGTAATAAGCATAAATCTGAGTAATAAGCATAAATCAACAGTACAAAAATATGACAGAAACCAGACCGTTCTGCAAAATCAAGGACAGATGAAAAGCCACTGTAGTACTTGTGTCTACCTTGGATGGGGGGACACACTGCACATTTACACTGCATAACTTCTCCTTGCCTTGCTTGGACACATCCAGAGTCACTACATGGGGGAGTGGGGTGCAACAAGTATGTCACAATTTGAAATGTCTCTGGCTGACTGTGATGGCCCTGACACATTTGTCATACCTCTCAACCTCAGAGCAAGAAATCTGGACAAAGCCATACACAGAAGTGGAACAAAGGCCCAAAAATAAGGACAACTTTTAAATATTGCTCTAATAAACTTAGAAAGATAATAGAATAGGTCTTGCATTAGTATGAATTTTCTGAAGGGTATAAAACCTGAAACTCAAATGTCTGTCATTATTTTCTAACTTCAGTCTTTAGTGATTTGATACTAATTTGCCAAAAAACACAATTTTATGAAAAATGGACCAAAAATGTGATGCAAAAATATAAAATAGCCACACAATACAGCTGGGAACCTGTCAAAGAAGGGACACTTTAATATTAGTACTGCTAACTTGAGCAGCTGACAAAATAAAATAATCTACATGCATTTCAAGTAATCTATAACTTTGATTATTACAGTTATTTCTTAATTGTAAACCCTCCATGTTTTCTTCCAAAATTGCTATTTTGCAGAGGGATTATTAGGGGAAGAGCAACATTTTGAGCCAAAATCGGGACAGTTGAGAGGTTGGCTATGCCTAATTCTATAAAGCAATTTATTTGCATGTACCTCTCAACCTGTTAATGCAGTAAATCTGAACAAGGCCAAATATATTGGGGGAACATATAAACAGTACTAAAAATTGTTCTTGTATAAATTGAGACAGTTGATAGAATAACAGTTCTTACTTTAGCATGCATTTTCTGAAGGTTATGAAGTCTGAAACTCAGTGTATCATTATTTAGTGACTTAATTCCTAAATGATTTGCCAGAAAACTACAAATTTTATGAAGAACAAACCAAAAATAAGAAGCAAAATCTATTCATTCTTTGAAAATCTGGACAGTTGGGAGGTATAGTTCAGCTGGGCCTGTCTGAGTTTGCTGCCCTTCCCCCCTGACAAAATCATGGTTGAATGGAGCCTCTGCAGCCATTCCAATGAACCATTACTTGGCTATTTCACTCCATTTACCATAAACACTAATGTGCATACTGCTTTACTTCTATGATGAGTTGGACTTCATTTGAAAGTTTTATTTTGTATTTTACAGCACAAACACTAAGTCATCTGCTAAACAAAGCAATGCAGTCTTACAATGAAGACTTAGCATTAAAACTTCTCTGCTCTTGAAACTCACATTCATTGAAAGAGCATTGAAACCCACATTCAAAGAAAATACATTTTGCCAGTGGCAGATAAAGATTAATTTTGGGCTGTTTTCAAATCATAGGCCCCTTGCATATGAAACATACATGTGCTCTTTGATACACCTTCCTCATTGTACTAAATTATATTCCTTTTACAATACAGTACAGTTGTTAGAGGGCATTTTAAATTTGTTTTGAACATTTTTCCAGTAAGCAATGAAACAAAATGCATGCACCCATAATGGCAAAACTGCCCAGTTCAGAACATTTATCGTAAAAGTCTACTCAGACTTCCACAGTCCACCATTATTAGTAAATATGCACAATTCTACAGTCAACCATTATCAGTAAATATGCACAATTCCACAGTCCACCATTATCAGTAAATATGCACAATTCTACAGTCCATTATAAGTAAATATGCACAATTCTACAGTCCATTATCAGTAAATATGCACAATCTCTGAAGAAGTAAAAGTCATCTAACTAATTCCACATTAAAGAAATCTGTAACTAATGAAGAGGTTGCTGCTAGCAAACACCTTTATATTTCATGGTTTCATCAAAAAATAAAGTGTCTGTTGCCCCTCAGGAATAAATTGCCTATATTACATTAAAAAAATAAGCTAGTAATATTGCAAGAGGAAATGGATGGCAAACTGATAACAGACTCATAGTTAGTATCTTCACCAAGGAGAACATTCTCAGTACAGCAGCATCCACCCCTTGTGGGAGTAGAACCCACAGTCTTCTGCATCAAAAGCAAGTACACAACCTGTTGTGCTATTAGCAATGTGAGCTGACTTAGCATAATCAGCACTAAACTTCTCTTCCCCTGCAGCTCTCAGCTCCTTGTAAAATCTACTCAATAATCAACTGCATCTCAACTTCACAGCACAAGAAGTCTGGAAAAAGCCAAATTTATTGGGGTGGGTCAAAAGGGCAAAAACCAGGGACACATTAAACATTGCTTGTATAATCTTGGAAAGCTTCTAGAATAAAATGCTGTGTTACCACCATACATTTTACTGCCAAGGTCCCCATGCAAAAGAGTCAGAGCAACATACCACTATGCCAAATCACCTGCTTTGTGAAAGAAAAATGCTGTGTTACCACTGTACATTTTACTGCCAAGGTCCCTGTGCAAAACAGTCAAGAGCAACATACCACTACGCCAAATCAGCTGCTTTGTGAAAGAGAGGAAGACTGAAACTTAAATGGCTATCATTTAATGAATTCAGTTCTCACCATAGCTGTCAACCTCTTAGCACAAAACATCTGGACAAACCCAGTAATGAGGGAATACAGCCCTCAAACATATTCAGTGAATTCAGTTCTTGCCATAGCTGTCAACCTTAGCACAAAAAACCTGGACAAAGCCAATAACAGGGTATTACAGTCTGAAAAATAAGGACAAATTTCAAATAGTCATCTTATAAACTTAAAAAATTGCTATAATAAAAGGTTGTGTTACTATATATGTATTGCTAGAATAAAAAGTTGTTTTACTGTGTATTTTCTGAAGAATATGAAGTCTGAAATTCAAATGCCTGTCAATTTTTCTTCTGATGGAACAAAAACAATTTTCAGCAGAGGCCCAGGGAGAAATACTGTAGACACATGTCTTTGTAACATGGGCAAAGTTGAAATTCCACACTACCATAGCTCCAGCCAGCACAAAATGTGTGTAACCCTTGAGGGCATTATATTAAAGACAGGTCAGGTGGCATCTTAAAGAGTTACAAGAAGGAAATTACCCACTATAATACTTGAAATTGTCTAAATTGCACTTAGTAATTTCAAAGTTTTAAACACAAAACAGAGGGGAAGCTGGCAGTAACTTAATAAAGCATATAATATGAATCATTTGTTTTTACAAGTATCAGACAGTGCAATGAATTTAAAATGAAAACACACTGAGAGCCATGAATTGTTTATTTTGACAGGTCAGAGGATTGCTGTAAAATGTAATGAACTGTCTAAATTGCAGCACAGACAAAATACAGCTGAAAGAATGATAAAACAACTTAACAAGGAATAAATATTTTCTGAAAAAAAAAAAAACAGTTGGCAAAGATTTCCATAATGACTGCCTATACATACTTGTGAGTTTAATGCCAAGGTCATCCCCATCCGTCCATTTTTTAATGTCAAAATAGAAGGTGTATGTCAAGTCATAATCTATATACGGTTTCCCTGCCGTTTAGCTTACCCTTCCTACTTACCTGGTATACTTCTGCACCTTCACTCTGTTCTTCTTCTTCTTCTAACTTCTTTCTTCTACTACTTCTTTCTTCAGTTCTTCTTCTGTTCTTCTGAGCCGCCCAAAAAAAAAATAAAAATCCAATGGCAAATAGCAAATTAAAATGATAAATAATAAATCCAGGTTCTGTAAATCCTTCCCGTGTGACTGAGTACTGACTCAGTCACGAATCAATCCACAACTGACTTACTGTTTGATTCTCGCTCTTTTCCCAGCACATAAAGCCCGGGAAGAGAGTGACAACCAATCAGCAGCATTTAGCCCAGCAAGCACGTCATGTACGTTCCTGCGGATGTCGCAGTCTGAGCCCCTTTTAATTCTATGCGGTTTGGAACTGCATAGACTGCTGGGCATCACAATGATGCCTTAATTAGTCCACCGGGCTGCAAAAAAAAAAAATCTTTATTTAAAACCGCCGCAACCCGAGGTGGATGAAGTGCGCATGCGCGTACTTGCCGAGTCGTGGACTCGGAGACCAACAAAGTAAACCAAAAAAATAATAGTCTCACTCTCTGTCACACTGTACACAAAAAGGTAATTTTTCTTTTTTTTAGCTGAGGGGGCTGCAGTCCGGCAGTCCGATGCCAGTTTTTTTTTCATTTTTTTTTCTTTATGGTTAGTTTTGTTCAGTTCTTTTTTAATTATTATTTTCCAGTTCATGTTGTAACCATGAGAACAATAATTGTGGTTCCCACAGCAAAAATGATCAATGAATCAATTAAAAATAAATTCACAAATAAATTACTTCATTTTAAAACTTGATATAAAGACATTAAATCATTTTTGCAGGGAAGTATTTTCCACCTGCATCCCTGATATGTCAGTAGCATCTCTGCAGCCCTACAATCTCACATATACGTACTCTGTTATTGCTGTATCTTAGAGTGAGGAGATACCATAATTACAGATTCAGTAAAGTTTCAAAAGATTTGCACATTCAGTGCTGCTGGTACAATGACTGCAAATTTAATCCTCAGAATTTCAACAGGTACCCACTCTTTGAAGTGCTTTTCTATTTTCATCCTTTTAATAACTGATAAAGACCATAAAACATTGCAATTTAGGATTGCAGTTGAAAGTTCATCATTAACAGTAAATCAACCCCATAACTAAACAATTAAATAAACTGATCTGATAAGCACTAAAATTTCATCCCTAACCTACATTTTTATAAGGAAATGGAAATACTACAATTCAGATAAAGCTAGCCCTCTACACAAAACCTTTTCAGTATAAATATAGATCAATGGAAAAACAGCCCAAATGGTAAAATAAAATAAGTAAAATAAAATAAAATTAAATAAAAATAAAAATAAATTAATTAAATATATGTGAATATACACAGCTTCAACAGATAATAATTACCTTTTACTGGGGGGTATAGTAACTCAGGTTGTTACTTTTAGAACATTTGGAGTTAAACAATTAATGTTACAAGTATGAGGGCCAAGGTATAATAAATTAAATAACTGGTGCTCTGAGTTTCAGAAATCAAGTTCCCACATACACTACCAGATCAAGTATTTCTTTATTAATGTATGTATATAACGTCTGGAGCATTTCTCCCCGGGCTTCAGCTGAAAATTGGCTTGTTCCAAGTCGGACTTTCATGGTTAACAAATAATAAATAAAAATAAATAAAAGATATGGGCCCCTACACATCATCGAAATTTCAGAAAGCCGATTCCCGTATGGCCAAGACCATATGATTGACTTTTGAAATTTCGATCATGCAGAACGGCCATGTCCATATAGTGCAGAATGGGAAGATTCCCATCTTTCACACTGTAGTGCGACCTCAGGGTTGGTATATTTAAATTGCAGGGAGTGTGGGGGGTGCAGGGGGGCTTTCCTCCCTGCTAGTAATGGGTAGGTAAGTTTTTTTTTTTTTTTACGTTTGAAATTTCCAAAGCTGAACATATGGTCTCGGCCATATGGGTTTTGGCCTTCTGAAATTTTGATCAGGTATAGTAGACCTATATACACACATATATATATATATATATATATATATATATATATATATATATATAAACCAAAGGGTAGAAATGTCATACAGACAAACCATTCAAAAAATGCAAGAAAAACCCAGTCGAGCTAGAGTTTTCAATGTGTAATATCTTAAACCTCCTGTAATGGAGGCCCATGGGATTTATGCAAATGACCCTTAAGGACATCAAATGTCTCAGCTGCATGGCTTTTAAATATCCATGACTTTTTTTTTATTTTTTAAGTCTTTATAGTTACCTTCAGGCCAAAAACACTACACTACACTTGCTCTGGACATGCATGTTTAGGCCTTTTTATTGACCTGTTCAGCATAGCATAATTGGATAGTGTGGGTATACTTCAAAAAGTTGGGGTCTGGCATAATGATTGAGATGTTTACCTTAGGGACAAGATGTACATAGTTTGTTTCTCATCAAGGGAAGCTGACTAGGCTTAAAATGATCCTCAAGGACAGTTAATCTAGTACTTACCTATGAACATAGCATTTTTAAACCCAGCTGATGCCCATGAAGATTAAGGTGCTTGCAAAATATTCCAGCTAACATCCAAACCAAAGGATAAAAAGGTCAAACAGACAAACTGTTCAGGGAAAAAAAATGCAGTTGCTTGGTATTAACACAACTGTAACAATTTCTGTGGTGTTTGTGAATACAAACCCAATAATCTTTCACATTACTTATATTACTATTTCTTTTCCTTCTTGAGAAGATATCATAGGGTATTTTTGTTCTAGTATGTATGGCATATACTCAGTCCCCCTATTGTCTCTAGTTGCATACCTCCATTGAGAAGGATTTGATGTGTACAGTTATCTCAGCTTTTGAAGTGCTGCATGGTTTTGGATACCTAGAAATAGCAGCATGCTTTACAGTAAGCTGCCTCTTCTAGGCATCTTCTGAGTGTGCAGTGTTTCTGCCATGTCTATGTGGTACAAACATCAGCGACTTTACTCAGAGGGCACTTTTCAGTCCAGTGTCTATGCTAAGGAGCTGCTGTCATATCGGATGATTGCATTTTGTTGGTTTAATATGATGACAATGTTTACTTCATGTACTTGTCTGTATTCTGTTGCATTTGTGTACATGCCCATGTGTGTATTTCTAATGACTTGTGCGATGCCTTGGATTAGTTTCTCTGCTTTGCACCTATCGAAAGCCAGAATCAATTCTGGATTCCCAGTGACTCCGATTTAAAATAAATACTCTTTTGGGAAATGAATGAATGTTTTAAGTTATATCTTTTTTGTCTTGTTTTCCAACTGATTTCAAGGGATGTCCGGTTTTGGACTTTATCATACTTGTGACAATACTGTTTGTATTGCTGCATTTTATTTTATGAATGGACCTTATCTCATAAGAATATAACCTTCAAGGTGAGTGTTTTCTTAATATATTTTCTAGACTAGTATAGTGGTGGATAATCGGGTATTGTTTTACTATTTTCCCTAGTTTTATATTCATTTTGGAGTTGCAGAGCTGATGAGTGAGAGCTGAACAAGTTGGGGCCTACTTCTTTTTTAATTTTTGATGTCTTTTTTATTGCTTATGTTAGATTCAGAGGGTTTAGGGACCAGATTGGTAAGCATGAACACTAAGCAGGGGAGTTTGGCCCCCTGGTGATGGTGTGACATAGTTCTGAGATCATGGTTGTGTAATGCTGTTAGGTAACTGAACAGGTGCTCAGAGACTGGTCACACATGGCTTTGGAAGTCTTCAAGCTTCAAGATAGATCCTGAATTATTTCATGGAATGTGCTTTCTATGTGGATGGTGAAGTTGCTAAGTAAGTATAGCTTTAAAATGTAGGGAGTTTAATTGTTTTTATTTTTTAGATATTGCATTTGAGACTGAAGTTGGCCAATGCAATTAAGAAATTGGACAGGTAGGGATAGCTGACTTAAATGCAACTTTTTTGTGTATTGAAATATGCTTATATATTTCTTTCAAGACTCACTCCAGGATTCATTAAGCCCTGCATGACGTGCAGGAATAGTGCAGGAGCTGCTGCATGCAATATGTCCACAGAGCGATTCAGTATAGAGCTCCTGGGATGTGCAAGAGCGCTCCTACACTATTCCTGCATGAACACCACTGCCTTATGCTAATTACCTCATTTGCTGGTGAAAATCATGCAAATGAGTTGAATTAGTGATTCAGCAAGCAGGCAGGTGCACGTGCAGGAATAGTGTAACCTGCAGAAATGTATTCCGTCACTAGCTGAATACATTTCTGCAAATGAAAAAATGGAGGCATGATAGCTCGAAAGAAAGTATGTATTATATTTAGTAGGCATTCCAATGGCCAAATATATGGCCATTGGCATGAAAAATAGTTTTACATTTTTAAAATAAAACTTTTTTTTGGCCGATCTCAGCCTTTTAAGCATAAGGCAGTGGCACTCAAATGGGATTGTGCCGAAAATAAAAAAAAGGGGGGAAAATCAATTTTTACAGAAATCTGCATTTTGTCATTATAGTCAATGGTATGCAGAATGAAAACAATACCAGGCAATAGTGGTTGCTAAGGGGAAAGGGCCAGCCTAAGTGTGGTAACTATGGAGTAAGGCAGTGGTGTATGCAAATGAGGGGATTTATACTGGGTCACAAATTTCTTCTAAGTGTCAGACTGCACCTAACCGTGTGGGTGTTCTAACACCACCATGTAGACAGGAGGAGCAGCTAACATGAAAAGGGGGTGTGTCATGCTTGCTGTAAGCACATATGAGCTCTGTGGCCTGTGTTTGTCTTTAGCTAAGCACAGCTAAGGAAAGGGGTATGTCTGAGGCTGTATTATTTTATTTCATGAAATGCAGAGTGTGTTTGCATCCAGGGAGGCCCAGTTCTTCTTAAAAGTGTTTACTTTAGCTAAAAGGGTGTGCAAGGTGTGCACCAGGCCTAAAACAAACAAACACAAAAAACCCACAGGGAATAGCACAACTGTTTATATTTGAGTACCAGGAATGTGTGGCATGCATCAGGACTTAAACGGGGAAGAAATGGGAAGGGGAAGCAGCAGAAGGAAGGCAGTCAAGGAGAACTACCATAGCTGGCAGGTGGAATGTATCAGAATCACCCAATTACATAGGCAGCAGCCCAGCACATTACTATAAATTATGCAAACACCTTTCAGTCTGTTTTTTCCCACAAACTCTACACCACTGGTGTACACATTTGGGGGAATTTTAAACTGACAAAACTAACAAAACATGTTAGGGGCTGGTGTTGCTTTGATTTAGATTTATCAGTCTGTGCTAGAGACTAAGGGTGGTGAAAAGGATAATGCTGACAACCAACTCAGACTGAGGAGGAGGAGAAGAGTGTTCAGACCCAGGGTAACCTACTAGGGGCTACATGATTCAGAGATAGTAGAGCACCAAGGGTCGACAGGGACATACTTCAGCAACTTGTTGAGCTGTGCTGGCCTTGCCTCAGACCCAGAATCAACAGAGGGGAACCCATCCCAGTGGATACCAAGGTACGTGTAGCCTTAGGAATACTAGCTACAGGTACTTTCCAAAGACCAACTGGGGATACCATGGAGGTCTCACAGGCATCTGCGTCCAGGATACTCCACCACTGGTGACTGCTGCCTGCTGGATCTGTGTCCCTTTTGAGACTGGCCAGGATCACGTGCCCATGGCCTGCTGCATCATGGTGTGGACAGCACACCCCCTTTAGTAGTGCAGGTGATACTGCCAGCATGGGAATGTAATGGTGCATGGACACATAGATCCTCAGCTGATCATGGTGCTGCTCTACAGCCACATGGCTGCTAGCCAGTGTCCGCCAAATGCTCAAGCACAGATATTCCACGGTCAAGGAGTGTCAAGGTCTCCCCCCACAATTTATCCATGACCCCAGTATGCTCACAGATGGCTGCAGTGAGTTCATATTGCCATGGACACCAAGGATGTACTCATCCATGTCCCTGCGTATATGTCTGTTATTATGTTCTTTACGTGCCTGCGGCCCCATGACAGGCTGAGACATGCGTCTGGTGACTGCTGCTGTGGCACTTGCAACAGGGGCATGACAGGCTGCAATCCTCCTCCAAACACTCCTGTCCATCTGCCTGTCTGGGACCACACCAGCACTCTGGCTATGGCTAGGGCTTGCACCCTCACTTGCCATAGTCACCACAGTAGCCTGTTCCATGCCAACACCCACTAACTGTCCATTATCTGTGGCCACTGGTGATGGGGTATGTGTGGGCATTGTGACTGTGTGCGGGGATAGGGTTGACAATAGTGGGATGCCAACCAATGGCACAGTATCAGCCCCTGAAAACCCCACCCATTCCTCAATATGAGTATCATCATGGTCAGAGTCTGTAGAGACACTGACATCAGTATCAGAGCATGAGGGACCGCAGCGACCATGTCCACCTGTCAAGGAAAAACAACATATGTAAATCACTACTGGCACCATAAGGTTTGCTGGTACACACATACACACACACACACACACACACACACACACACACACACACACACACACACACACACACACACACACAGGTGAGGTGCCTCAAAGGCATTACACAGACCTCACATTAACCGACTGGGAGCATTCACAACACACAGTCAGACAATAACATACACACTCTGGACAGCTCCCCAGCATCATGCAGTGCAGCCCTTTCCAATTACCCTTACTACTAATATACACCTCTGGGATACGTGAGTGGTGTTACGTGATGGCCCTTCAACTAGCACACGCTGCACCCCTGTAAATTATTGCTGTTCACCTGTATAGCACTGTGGCAACTCCTACAGAACATGCCCCCCCCTCCCAACTGTACAGGGTTTTGCTGAATGTCTACATGTGTGGCTCATATGTTTGTTCTATTCCTCATAACTCCTGTGTTTGTCTGATATATTACTGGATTGGATTGTGGAATGGTGCCACTACATAATGCCCTAATTGGAGGTGCAGACTGCCTAACCTGCATTACTTGTATTTTAAAACAAAGCCGGTTACCCAAACAACTTCCCAAGCTTACAGTGGATATAGTAAGTGTACACACACCTGTTAACATGCCAGGTTTTTGTGCTATATCACATGAGCCCACAGAATTCAGATCACAACATTTCCATCTTTTCATATGACATGTAACCTGTGCAATCCAACTGAACAACACACACATCAGTTACAGGTAACATCTGGTAACTGAAATAGGTACAATAGGCTGGTTGCACACCCTTAAAGTAATACTCTGTTAAAGCAACTTTTGATTTAATCATAACATGCAGTCCTCTTGGGAAGGTGTCTATCAGCATGGCATATCTAGATTTGCCAATGTTTGCACACTCTCCCTTGCAAAACACCTCCAACTATGTCAGATTGCAAGGGCATCCCTTATGCACTCCCCTCTTCAGGTCACCCTACTATATATCCTATTGGATGTAGGTGTGGCCTCTGACTTGGCCAGTGCAGAACACTGCATGTGTTCTGGCGAAGCCATCCTTTTATTGATATGGATGTATGGTTTGGGCCATTGTTGTGTGGAAAGGTGGAATTCCTCACCATCCACACTTATGTGGCAGACACCAGAACATTTTGGAGCTACAAGGGACCAGTGTTTTGAACTGTTTATAATCCCATGTAACTTGGCTACAGCACCAGCTCCAGCTTGTGAACAGCAACCCCAAAGCAGGGCACTGCCATCCCCATGCTTCCCCATGGGGGTGGTGGTGTTGTGGTGATGTGCAATGGTGATATTGTGCCAAACACACCTGGCAGTATTGTGGCCAATGAGTACAACCATGGTCCCATATTACCATAACACATTTTCCCACTTGCTTTTTGGGGACCTGATGTATTATTTTTAGACTTTCACCAGGCCTGGATATTGTTTGGTGTGAGGAACTTCTGCTATCTTCCAACCCTACCCTATAGGCAGGACTTGTAGAGACCATGGAAGGTTGTTGTGACATGTAGTACACACCCAGTACTTGCTGGAGATTCCTGCTACTTCTTCACTGTTGCTTTAGGGCTCCTGGCAGCCTCCCTGGCCAGTTTTGGTCTTGTATTCTCATAGACTTTGGAGGGATGTCCACTCCTTCCCAATGTCATTGTAGTCCCATATTTCCACCACTTTTTGATGACTGTCTGCACTGTGTTCCATGGTATGTGCAATGCTGTGGGAATGTTTGGGTACCCTTCTCCAGTCTGATGCATCTCAAACATGTGGTCCCTTAGCAGCTTTGTCAGCTCTATGTGAACCATGGCTGTTGCTGTAGCAGGCAACTGGGTATATGTTGGTATAATCCTGGTAGGACAGCTAACCATTAGTTGCTGTTAATCAAAAAGTCTCTGTAATTGACGGCTGTTGTGTACCCAATAAGATGTACTGCTGTAGTTATATCGAAAGCTGCCTCAACACAGTACTAACTTCAGCAAGTGCACACATATGCATCTAAGTTGTTGTACCATAGTTGTGTCATTATTGTTCCCATAACAGATTTGTTTGCTTTACAATTGAATTGTACAGGTTATAGGTCACATGAAAGGTTGTCAGTTTTCTGAACTTGTCTATTGTGCTGTCATTTTTGTATATCACACATACCTGGCATTCTAACAGGTGAGTACACCATTTATATCCACTGTATACCACTGATTTCTACAATATGATCCTAGTTTTGGCCCTTTCTCCCCCGATGTTGTCGGTCTTTGTCCAGGTACCCTGCAATGACAGGTTGTGTGGGGGCTAACCCAAGGTTGGCAAGGAGCTCCTCTGTCACCATAAGTGGAGCCTGTGTGGCTGGGCCCCCACAAGTAGCAGTAAAGTCTCCTGCTACAGCAGCAGCCCTTTGCCGGGCACGACATATCAGGTCAGATGCTCTATGCCTGACCTGATCATATTTGCGTCCATGGCAGCCCAACATGTTCAATCTGCGGACGATCTCATCTGACAGGGCAGTCTGCTCCTGCAGATTTTACTGGGTATGGCCAGAAAGGATGCCATAGTTTCAGATTACAGCTTCTGTGATGTCTGCTGTCTCTGCATCGGCATAATGCGTCTGCCACTGCATGGCATCTGGAGGACATACACAAGGAAACACATCACAGGACCTCAGACATTGCCTAGAGTTCTTTACAGAGCCAGCACATGCATATGGACTATCATTACCCACCACTTACAAACACATCATACCCCTGTACCTGGCAGCACTGTATGAACGTGCATTGTACTCCTGGTCCTGATGTGTCATGTTCCCCCCAATGAGAGCCAGCACATTGTATAAACCATCATTCATCATTCACGTTTGTGTAGAGAGATGACAGTGGCCATGTTCCTTGCAGATGGGATGTCAGTGGTGCTCAGGCTTTGCTTACATACAGTGTGTAATGGAGCTGGAAGCATATGCCTGTGTTCATGTAGGATGCAGACAGGAATGTTATCAGCCCCCAAGGGAACTTGCTTTTGTCAACTTTGATTAGGCAGTTTGGACCTGATCCATGCTGATGAGGGGAGGGGTACATGTGCTGTGCATACCCACCCATACTGATGGTGATCCAGAGTGGTGATGTCTGCCCTAAACCTCTCTGCAGCAGGTTGGCTGTAGCTATAATGTCTGGGTATGTGCTGTGATTGAGCACCATTACAGGGTGGGTTGGGTTTGTGCCTCTGAGACTGCAGACATATGTAAAGATGGCCTTGTGGTTGCCCTTAGTGGATGTGTCCAATTTGTACTCATAGTTAGCCTTACAGTAATCCACCTGTGACCTATTATGCTTATTCAGACAAAGGTTGACATGCCGCCCATTTGGTGCCTGCTCCCTCTTTTCCCTGTACATCCAATATAGCATCACATTATGTGCTTTGTACATTGCTGCTGTCCAGCAAAGGTTTTTTTTAACTTTGGTGGAGACATGTTTTACAAGTAAGGTAT
This sequence comes from Protopterus annectens, assembly GCF_019279795.1. Lineage (NCBI taxonomy): Eukaryota > Metazoa > Chordata > Ceratodontiformes > Protopteridae > Protopterus > Protopterus annectens. The sequence continues at coordinate 143,001,266 of NC_056744.1, read as the reverse complement.
TGCTGAGGCCATACAGCTATGTATGTGGTCATATCTGTTTGTAGTAGGCATGGACACAGGGTCAGAACAGCTGGCCACCTCTACAATTTTAACGTGATTTTCATCCTTATTATACTACCCATGTCTGTGTCAGAGTAATGACACAGCCAGTAGCCATAGAGGTGTATCTCTGTTGGATGCACAGACACTAAGGTTACACATGTGTACAACATGTACAGCTGATTTACCTGATGTTTTGCATCCCATGTCAGTTGCTATGAGGCAGCCAGGTACACCTACCCATACATACATATACACAGGTAATTCCTGCTATACATTTCCATTCCATGGCAGTATGGCACATTGTAATGGCAGGTTTGCTGCTCAGTCAGTCATGTCAACCTGTTAGGGCATGACATCTGTAGGACAACACACATACATGGTGGGCTATGGGCCACAATTAGTGACACTTTCTTCATATTGCTGTAACAGACATGTCATTTGATAGTGCAGTAGCCTTTGCATTCACAGACATACCCTGGAGGATGTCTGATGCTCATATGGCAGGCAGAGAGGTGAAAGACTAGGTGTGTGTAGTGAGGGTAGGAACTGTTAATGTTGTGAGTATGACTGGTATGGGAACAGAGCTAGCTGATATGCTGGACAGGGGAAAGGTGGGTATATTGTGTGTGTCAGAGACCAGATGGAAGAGGTGTACAGCGGTGTGTATTGGAGGCGGGTACAAATAGTTCTATCATGGTGTGTATGGGAGGGGAAATGGTGTAGGGGTTAACCTGAAGGAACATTATGCCAAGAGTGTTTGTGGAGGTGATAAGAGTGTTAGGTAGAGTGAGGTTCATGAGGCTGGGAGTTAATACTGTAATGCTGACAGTTATTAGTGCATATGCTCCTCTAATTGCATGTGTGATGGATGAGACAGACGTACCTTGGTGTGATTAAATGAAGTGGTAATGCGTGTACCCAAAGGTGAGTGAGTGGTGACTGCAGCAGATTTCAATGGGCATGTTGGTGAAGGGTACAGAGGGGATGCAGAGGTGATGTGTAGGTATGGTGTTAAGCAATGGAATGCAGAAGGTAAGATGGTGGTGGAGTTTGCAGCAGAGGTTGGATATGGGTCTGGTGAGTACATAGTATTACAAGACTGAGTGGCATAGGGTGACATACAAGAGTGGCGGAAGATGCACACAGGTGGATTATCTCCTATACAGGTGGGCCTGTTTGAAGGGGATTGGTAACTATAAAGTGGTAACAGGGGAAAGTGTAGTTAGGCAGCATGGAAGGTTGGTCTGTGGGACGATGTTGGTGATCACAAAGAGGGGGAGGAGTGTGAGGGCAGCACCATGGATCAAATGGTGGATAGTGACAAAGGGTGATTGTGAGTTTCAGTTCAGGGAAGAGTTAAGACAGGCAGTGGGTGGCAGTGAAGAGTTAGCAAATATCTGGGTGACTACATCTGAGGTAGTAAGGGAGATGAGTAGAAGGGGGCTTGGTGTGACACCTGCACAGAGGAAGGAGGACAAGGAGATCTGGAGTGGCATGAGGAAGTACAGGGGAGTATACAGAGAAAGAGGTTGGCCAAGGAGAAGTGGGATTGTCAGACAGATGCAGAAAGTAGACAGGTGTATAGGGAGATGGGATGCATGGCAAAGAGAGTGGTGGCAAAGGCTGAGGATGGGGCATCTGAAGGGTTATATGTAAGGCTGGACACCAAGGATGGAAGATAGAACCTGCACTAATTGTCTTGACAGAGGCATGTAGCTAGGAAGGATGTGCAGCAGATAAGGCTGAGAAAGGATAATGATGGAACTGCACTCACTAGCGAGGAGAGTGTGTTGAGCAGTTGGAAAAAGTACTTTGACGGTCTGTTGAATGAAGAGAATGAGAGAGTGAGAAGGTTGGATGATGTGGGTATGGTGAATCAGGATGTGTAACAGATTATCACGGGGGGTGTAAGAACAGCTATGAAGAGGTTTAAGAATGGAAAGGCTGTTGGTCCAGATGACATACCTGTGGAAGCATGGAGGTGTTTAGGATAAATGGCAGTGATCTTTATAACCAGATTGTTTACTGTAATCTAGGAAGTCTTTGTGGACTTACAGACAGCATATTACAGGATGCCTAGAGAGGAGTTGTGGTATTGTCTGAGGTGGTCAGGTGTGGGGGAGGAATCTGTAAGAATGCTACAGGATATGTAAAAGGCTGGTGGGACAGCAGTGAATTCTGCATTGAGAGTGACAGGTGTGTTTAAGGTGGAGGTGGAAGTACATCAGGGATCAGTTATGAGTCCTTTCTTATTTGCAGTGGCAATGGACAGGTTGACAGACATGATCAGATAGGAGTCCCCCTAGACGGTGCTGTTTGCAGATGACATTATGGTCAGTAGTGAGAGTAGGGAACAGGTTGAGGGGAGCCTGGAGAAGTGGAGATATGGTCTAGAGGGGGAGGAATGATGGTCAGCAGGACTAAGACAGAATATATGTGTGTGATTGGGAGGGAGGATGAAGGAATGGTGAGGATGCAGGGAGTACAGTTTGCAAAGGTGGACAGGTGTAAATAAATGGGAACAACAGTTCAGAGTAATGACGAGTGTGGGGGAAAGGTGATGACATGAGTATGGGCAGGATGTGGATGGTGGGGAAGAGTGTCATGTGTGATTTGTGACAGACAGGTATGATTAAAAGTGATAGGAAAGGTCTACAAGAGGGTAGTGAGACCAGCTATGTTATATGGGTTGGAGATATTGGCATTGAAAAAAGTGGCACAAGTCAGAGCTGGACATAGCAGAGTTACTGATGGTATGATTTGAACTGGGTGTGGCCTAGCAGTGTCATAGTTGGTATTGTGCAACACAGACTCCAGTAGTGGTCATATTTGAGCCATCCTTTTCTGGGGTGATGCAGGGCCCTGACCTGAGTTCTATGTCACTGAAGACAGACACAGTTTCTATGGCCATAGGTTCTGCTCAGCAATATATCAGTACAGCATGTGTTGTTGAGACATAATATTGTTTGAACTTTCTATTTTCCACATTTACATGATCCCTACTACATTCCATTACAGGCTTGATTGTTTGACATAGCTGTGTTTATTTGTTTTCAGTTCAGTTGGTATACTTCATCAGTCTCAGTGTGTGTGTGTGTCTGTCTGTCTGTTTGCTTTTGTGGTTGTCTGTGTGCATGTCTCTCTCTCTCTTTCTCTCTCTCTCTCGCTCTCTCTGAGACAGATGTAGGATATACATCTGTTTTCTATAGGCAGCATCTTGCCTTTAGTAGGTAATGCTCATGAGCAGCTGATGGCCTTTGCACCAATTGGAGTCCCCCATTTTCTAATTGCATGTGGAACAGCTGTGGTATCATTCCCATAGCATGGAAACACACTCCTATAACTGAGTAGTTCATGTGGGCATTGCCCCTTTTCCTTGCCTGGAAGGAGTACTTCATGGAGGTGTGTGACAAACAGCATCACAGAGTATAGTTGGGAATACCTCTTACAACAAACACTGTTGGGACGGCCCAACAAACTGGGGGAGAATGTTCCAGACATAGGGACAAAATGTAAGTGTTGCTGTTATACAGTTGAACTAATGCAGGCTTGACAGGGTTTGTCTGGATATGGCTGCTCTGCATGAATTTAAGTCTGATAGTGTTATGTGGTTGACATAACTTCCAAATGTAGGGCTATCTGCAGACTGGCCAGAGTTTGGATGCTTATATTTGGTGTGTTACTCACAAATTATTTGGCCTTGGAAATGCAGTAGCATACTCTGAGGATTGCAGTCAGTAAATGGTAACATCCATGTGTGTTTCTGACTTCATATCCCTTCAGAACAGATATGTTACAACAAACATGTTACACCAGCAACTTTCTCAGTTTATGAAAGCAACATGTCAATGATACCCCTGTGTTTGGGCCTCTGCCCCCAAATATGTCAGGCTTTGTCCAGCTGTCATGCTTTAAGAGGTGTATAGGTGTAGTATATCATTATGTAGTGCCTTCATTCCAGATATCATCCCAGTGATGTATCAGACTGCCAGACATGTTATGTGTAGAAGGCCTTATATTTGAGGATGAAACCTGGTTGCTCTGTGGGACTTTATATAGTTGATAGGACTGTGTATTTCTGGCAATTGTTGACAAACTGTCAGGATTGTGTAGCAGTGCATTGTGAATGTGTTATTTGGCCTGTGTAGGGGGGGGGTAGATGTAAGTGCGGAGGGTCCTTTTCTATCAGACTTTGCATGCTGCTCCAGCTTCTGGTGCTCTATATGCTGTATATGTTTGTAGGGGCAGACTGAGACATGTCCCATACCACAGTCAGGTGTCAGACTACACTGTGAATTGGGCCAGTATATGTAGGGGTGTGTGAGTGGCAAACATGCTGATGATTTTGTTCACACAGTTCATATACTCTACTGTTCCCCTAATGTATCAGTATGTCACTCTGAATGTGGTGAGATTGGTTCTAGGTATGCACTTTCACGCTGGTGTCTGTTGGTCAGTGCTGTTACATCCCTGTAGTGCCTGATATATTTGCAATTACATGTGTATTCCCCCATAGCAAAATTGAGTTTGTGCTGTGTCAGTCTACCTGTAGTTTAGACAGAACTTGGTGACATGCCTAGCAGCTCAGTGTAGTTTCCCTACTGTGATGTTATGTCCCGATATTTATCAGATGTACTGTTGCCTAGCCTCCATACGTGTTGTGTATGTCTGACACATCAGGGGGGGGGATGATGTGAAGATGTATGCCAGTGAGTAGTGGGGTGGAATTTGGTTTTGGACTTGGGCTATTCCAGTCAATATATGGTACAACAGACAGGAGGGTGTTACTGCATCAACTGTGTCACCTTATCTATTCCAGTATTTGGGATATATTCCCAGTTTCATGCCTTTAACCCCCCCCCCTTGGTGAGGATTTTTACATTAAGGGGTTCTGAGCATACCTCTCGACTGGCCAGATTGTTTCAGACTGTCCAGACTTATTGCTCATATGTATATTCTGCTCCACAGAATCATTATGTTCATTTCTGTGGTAAATCACTGTGATGTTGTGAGGATTTCTGTCTGTAGATGACATACATTTCAGTTTCAGAACTCACATCCTTCTGGAGATGTATGCTGACATGAACCCTGTTACTGTAGGAACATTTTACATTTATAACTGCAGTACATAGATTATGTCCCTGTTCTTGGACCATTGTCCCCCCATTTTGACAGTCTTTGTCCAGAATTATTGCACTAAGAGGTATAGAGATATGGTGCTGGGTATGACTCCACTGCATATTATGGACATAGATAGCTATACACACACATATTTCTTTTAGATATATCTATACTGATATATATATATATATATATATATATATATATATATATATATATATATATACACATATATATTCCTTTTTTGATATCTATACATATGTGTATGTATATAACAATATATATTCTATACATATTTGTTTTATATGTATAGCTCCATATATTTCATGTATATACTTTTTAATATTTATCTGTCACCATACACATCTATATGTGTATATTTATATATAAAGTCCAAGAAACAGGTGTGGAATAGCTAAATGTACTGGTGAACAAATGCAAAATTAAATCCAGTAACAAAAGGCACAGCAAGAAAAGAAAAAGAGTCTCAACTCGAAAGCTTATATGTAATAAACCCTGTTTTACATGGATGGCCATGCTGTGCCTTTTGTTACTATATTTATATATACTAAACATGATTGATTCCACAGTGTTTGTTCTCTACTATTCTTTATCTGTACTGAATGATATAGTTGAAAAAACAGCATTCATTATTACATCTCAGATGGTGTAGTGGTAAATTGCTCTGACTATGGCATACAGGGTCCTGGGTTCAAGTTTTGACCTCCAAGATGCACCACATGGCCCTCAAGCTGGTGTAACTGATCTCCTAACTCCTTTCAAAGCTTGCCATGCACAAATCCCTGGACCTGACTTTGGGCAACAGTGACCTGTCCACGCCTGCTCCTCGGGGGGGGGGGGGCATTCCCTGAGGTGGTTCCACCTGAAGGTGGTGCAGGACCAGTGGATGAGGAGGTCCCGGGTTGGGTCCCAGATTTGTTGGGGCCCAGTACCATGGCCAGTTCAGGAGGGAGAGGTGGACCCCCTGGGATTAGCCTTCCGGACGTGCTATGGTGTTGCAGTTTTATAATATATGTTGGTTAGTCATGAAAAACAAATTCCAGGATTAGTTATAACAGCATACATAGGTATTCCCATTAACCCAAAACAACAGATTTGGAGCAGTTGCATAGCAAACAGAACACATGCATATATGGAACCACAGTGGGCATTATAATGGCATGCAAGTTACATTGATAGCAACAGGCCACTAATGATGTCACAATGATAGGTTTGGTAAAAAACATACCCATTGATTTATGTGTTTAAATTATTAGTGCAGATAGGGTGGGGGAGATAGAGAGATGTCAATTAACTGTATAGGCTTCAGTTGCTCACAACCTTAATGATCATTGCTCTAATCATTACTCTCCAGGTATTACCTCACTTTACATCAACCTATAGACTTTGGTTGGGCAGTGGTATGTTTGCACACAGTGTATAATTACAGCCTTCTCACAGGTAATTTATACCTTTTCTTATCTGGCAGACCTGTGGAGGAAGTTTCTGTTAACACTAACTGACTGTTTCTACCCATATTCACATAGTCAGGGTTACATATGTGCACTCATACTGTGTGTGTGTGTGTGTGTGTGTGTGTGTGTGTGTGTGTGTGCATGTGTGTGCTACTTCCATACTCTGCCTTGATTTCTGTCAGTCACCCTGGGTGTTGGCGGCAGTGACTACTAGCTGTGACAGCGTGACACTTGAGGGACATTTCTTGGAGGAGACAACTTGGTGTATGTACTTAGCTTGCTGTCATTTGCAACTTTGGGGTTGGACAGTGGGTGTTGTACACAGTGTGTAAGTACAGCCCTCTTACAGCTAAGATGTACTTTTCTTACTTGGCAGACCTGTGGAGGAAATTTCTGTTAACACTACCTGACTGGTTCTACACATATTCACATATTCCTGGGTAAAATTATGCATACAGCTTACTACCACTCCCGGGATTTGAAATGTGTGCAAAAAATACAAGTTTGTGTTTTATCAGAATGAGCTATCGAGAAACTGCTCTTTTGTTTGACTGTTTTCTGCCTAATACTCTCTTGGTTGTACAATCTGACCTTGTAATTCTGACATTCATGCATGGCAGATAGTTCTTATATTGTGTATTCATACTTTGACATAGCACTGTCTGGAAAACACTAGTTAACACAACATTACTATTCAGATATCAGATCTTGGTGCATGGAACATTTCATGTAGTTAATCTCCTATTTTACAACTCCACAATATTTGTCAGATGAGCCTTAGTTATTTAATGCTTTCAGAGCTATAGTTGCTGTGCAGAAGCTGTACACATTTTGATTCATACCACCGCATACCAAAGTAAACACAACCAGTCTGGGGGTTTGACTTTTATTGCCAGGTAATGACACTTTTATTGGTATATACCCTATATGTCACTATTACCTCTGTTAATGTCTCATTTATTCAGTACAAACCATTTCCATTTTTCAATACTGACAGGTGACATTCTACTCCTTTATATTTATTTGCCCTGAATACTACAAACTAGATTTGTACTTACCAGCCTTGCGGCGCAGCCTTAGCTGGCTGCTGGCATGGGCATTCACATTTGCAGCCCTCTCATCTGCAGCTGCACAGGAGATAGAGAAACATTTTTGCATACTAATCCATTATATACACAGGCTGGACTTTGGAAAACACTTATTGATACTGACACTTACACACAGCTGGGACATTCCTTGCCCAGGCATCTTGGACCCACTAGTCCAAAAGGTCCCTCTTCCTACGCTTCAAGTCAGCAATGTGGTGCCGGACCTGCTCACCAGTCCGAGGGGTGCCAGTGGCACTGGTGAGATCACATGCAAGATGGTCCCAGGCCTCTGTTTTGTATTGGGAGCCCTGGTATTGGTCTTGCAGTAGCCTCCCTTCATGGTCTCCTGAATGTCCCAGCGCTGCACCCGAAAGCGCACACCTTCACCAACACCAGCCATAGTGCCTGCAGTGATGAGCTACAACTGGTTATGGTTGTATTCCTGCCTGTGGGATTTTAATAGGGGTGGATTCCTGCCCTTTGCCCTGATTGGCTCATTTTGACTATGCTAAGCTAAGCTACGGGCAAACCTGCTTAGCACAGATAAGCATTGCTTAAAGGGGTAGATGCTAAGGACTGCTTACCAGTGTGCAAATCCGCTTAGCTATGCTAATTATTGCTAAGCATACAAATTTAAGCAATGCTTACTCTGGCTAAGCATAGCTGAGCACAATTTAGCATTGTTCAGCTTTCATTTTTATGGACTATCAGGATTGTGGGGTTGATTCATTATTAATGACATCTTATGATATGCATGTTTCCCTTCCATAACATCTCCCTATGTCCTTTCATTACATTATATTCTTTTGTGGTTATACTATATGGGACATTTGTGTTTATATGGGATTTTCACATCTGTACTTCACTGACGCCTCACCTTTGGAGCTGCTACACTACCCTGGTTAACAGATATATATTATTCACTACCTATTTATAAAAAAGATACTTTTAGTGGTGTTTTCACATATAAAAATGAATGGACTGTATTGGGGCTCAAACCATGAATGACTGCATGCTACGTGAACATGCTAACCACTACGCTACTGCACTTTGACTATTTTGGTTGTATATTTCTATTTAGCTCCTTGGGATGTGTTGCTATGCTGAGCATAGCTGCACAACATGCACACCCACTCAGCTACGCTTAAACTTTATTGGGGACAGAAAAAAAAATAAACGTGTTTTATTTTTATTTACTTTAGGGGTATGCACATTGCTTTCTGCCTCTTAGGCAGGACATCTGGATGACTACATCATACAGGGGTATTATTTGGTATGCCAACATGTACACTGGCATACCATTTTGGACATTATCTGTGATGGACCATTGAGGGGTGCGCTTTTGTGTGTTTTTTGTGTATTTTGTCTGGGGACACTTATGTTATAATAACAGTGTCCACAGACACTGTTAGTTGCTTTGGGATTGCTGTATGGCAATTCTGGAGTGCAGGGGGCATGTGTACTGTGTGACCAATACTCGTACATGGATCGTGTCCATGTGGGGAATACAGCAGCGTCTTCATTAATATGCAAGGCGCACTGCTGTTCTACACAGGCACTATCCACTCCCTGCAGGAATAGCACTATTCCTGCATGGAGTTTAATGAATTCTGGGGTCAGTGTTGCAGTTTCTGCTGTGGTTGAGCAGTTGTTTCTTTTTGCGCTTTGCATTTTTTTCTAGGTTTTAACATTTTCTTATTTCATTTTTTTTCTGCATTCCTAGAATTTCATTTACACAGGAAATTCTTTTTTTTTTCCTTTGCAGGCTGGGACTTCTTTTGAGATATATGATTTATTCTAGATATAAGTTTATGCCTTTTTGTGGAGATCAAATAAAAGGAGTTTTTGTATTTGTATTTTTCATTGTGGAAATGTTATATACTTGTTATGTATTCAATGTTTTGGTTGAAGAGGCTGTGATTTTCATGCATTTTGAGAAGTGTGTTTTTTTGCTAGGATTGTAGTAATTATAGACGTATAGCTTTTATAAGTATTTTTTATTTTAATTTAATTTTTAATGTAGAGTTTAGTGTCATTTCATTTGCTGTATTAGGATTAGAGGACATATTTTCAGTAGAGTAATATATAGTGTTAATGGTTACTGCTAGGAATACAGTGCTTGTATGGTTAGCATGAATTATGTCCACCTTTGATGACACAAAGTTAATGGTAGTAACATTTTGATATTAGTAAACTGATATTTAAAATAATTGGTACTTTAGTCAAGATATGTATTGTAACTTCATCCTGATATCTAGGCTAAGGTTATGATAAACAGATAGACAGACAGATAGATAGTTCGATAGACAGATAGATAATAAGAAGGATATGCAGTGACACTGGAAGTATTCACAGGCTGAGGTAGTAAATAAGTTATATATTTGTAATATGAAGCTAGAAGGACAAGAGATGGAATTTTCCAGAAAGTAACATGTTGCTAGGATAATAGTTACATATCTATAAAAATCTGATAATCCATACTCATATTTTTCTACTTTCAAAATTGTGTGAGTAAGTCTGAAATATTTTGCCTTCATTTTGACCTTTAATGAGTGTTTGAGGCTTGCATATTCTAATTTCATACTCATCAGTTTCTGCCTCTCCTTAGTTTTTTTCAGATTAAAGTGGATATTCCATCAGAGTGTCGCATCTATCCCATAGACTCTGAGGATGAGGAGGAAGACTGCCAAAACACCTACAAAGGCTCAGGAAAGGAAGTCATCTGCCCTTGGGAGATTCTTACGGAAAAAGGCAAAGTTGGATAACAAACCAGTTCCATATAGCTATTTATCCAGCATGCTCACAGAGGCAAGGATAAAATTTGCCTTCAAAAAGAAACTTTACCTAATTGTGATCAAAAGCAACAGATGACAGTCTTAAGTATTCTGAAATATTATAATATTGTTTCTGACTTCAAAGCCAAAAGCACAGAAGAAAGTGATGCATAGATGAATATGTATCTTTATAATTTCTGAGAGTGGGTTTCAATGCTTGTGCCACTACAAATATGAGTCACGTTGCTCACTTACTGGCCAGATAGATGGTCATGCCTTATTTTTTAAAGTAATTTCAGCAACTGTGGTGATACTGCACTATTCTGGCAGCAAGCTCTTGAAATGCCTTTGGGACTACATTGGCTAATGTGCCAATTCACTGTTGTAATCAAATTTCACAAGGTTGTAGTTTAACATATTTGAGGAGGGGGCTACTTTTTTAGTATTTCCATTTTTTTATCAGCCAGTGTGCCTTTATTCATGGTATATTGTACAGGGATTACAACAGTAATGCCAACTAATGTGTTCTGATGCACAGAAACAAAATTCCCAAATCAGTTTAGCTAGATACCCTTTGGATCACTATCTCTAAATAGTATTAGGATGACATTTTTATACAATTACTTCATATCTATTCTTCCTTTTTCAGGAGAAAAACAAAATCTCAGACTTTACTGGAAGGGAAGTTATTTCTTTTGGCTCCTCTCAAGTCTTTATGTTCTGTGGATTTGTCTCTTTTAGCATATGTGCCATGTAAGCAAAACCATTGAAACCAGCAAAACTTGAAATGTAGCTTTGTAATTTGGGTTTATAATATATTTTGTTATGGGCTATCTCTTCAGTTACAAGTTAACTATAAACTTTTCATTCAGAATTAAAGGATACAATAGTATAGCAGCAAAACTTGAAATGCAGTCTTTTTTTTTTTGGGGGGGGGGCAAAGGTGCCATCCCATATAGAAGACTATGACTTCTATATCACACAGAGAGCACAGATTGCTCATTGTAGATTACTTACCTTTAAACACAGCTAGAATCTAATGACATCTTGTAATTTAGAATGCTGGTTGTCCGGTAAACTGTACCAAAGGGCACTGTCACAGCCAGACAGTGATCTAGGGTCAGTGTCTATGGAACAATTCATTTCTGCCTGAATTAGAAAGCAGACTTACATGAACACTATTTTACTGTTACTACATGTAGAATAGTGTGTGTGTGTGTGTGTGTGTGTGTGTGTTGTACCTTTAAGAAGTATTTCCAAGGACAGCATGTGCGTATAAATAGCAAGCACGTGCTAGCTTCAGTGGCATTTTGAGACAGCAGCCAGAGTATGAGCCTGTATGAACGTGATAGCTAGTTAGTTTGCAAGTTTATCTAAGTTAAAGTTATTAAGCCTCAATTATGATACTTTTGTACATAATAAAGCTGTTTAAATAGAACTCACAGATGTTTATCTGTTTTATCCTGACCAGATGAGCGACATGGTGTCAGAACCAGGATTCCAGAGACTGCTTTTCAGAGCTATGAGGTACAGAGTTAAAAGTGAAGGTAAACTAAGTGAACAGAGAACAGAAAAGAGCCAAAAACAAACTAAAGGTAATGAAAACTTGCACAAATGATTTATTTTATCAAAAAGATAAAACTGAGCATTACAAGGGCACATAATGCATTATTAAGCAAATGGGAGGCACAAAACATTTACTCATTAATTGAAATGTTTAAAATTAAGATATTTGATAAAATGATTTTCAGAAAAGCAAATAAAGGATTTGGAATTATCTCAGAATTGCAAAATGAGCATGTTTAAAGTAAAGCGAGCATGTTTAGAGTAAAAAGAGCACAAGAAAAGTATAATGAGCATGAAAAGAGATTAAATGAGCAAAAAAGGCACATTAAGCATAAATAAAGCAAAGCAACTGCATTTTTTTGGCAAACTACTGTGTTATGGCATAAACTACTATTTTGCATTAATTGAAGCTATTAGGGACATAACTAGAGTTATTCAAAGTATCTCAAAGTGTGTAAAAGTGCTTTCAGTGTATGTTTATTACTGTGCATTTATTCCAAATAGTTTATTTGCGTGCAAAGTGCAACTATTTCATAAAATGCAGTCAAAATACAGCCATTTCTAAAAGTTTCTTGTGTTGGGTGTGTCTATTTGCAGAGTTATTTTTATGCAAGAAGCTTATTGTGACAAAGATGCATGCATCAGGGCATTCATTTTGCTAAACTTAGCTGGGTCTGAGGCCATTGAAAGAGAGTGTTCATTTGTATATGCACCAACAGTGTATGAAGGAGAAGGGGAAAATGCCATATTGTTGTACAGGCTGAATCAAGGGAAGACCCCAAGTGTTTGAAATGCAAATTCAGGGAAATGTGCAACCCCAGACAAATATTACATTAGAGAGGCATTTGTTTTACACAAGAGATCAAAAACCAGGAGAAACTTTTGCAGCTTATATTACTGGCCTGAGAAATGTGTCAATTTGGTGATTTAAAAGATGAGTTAATAAAGGACAGGCTTGTGTGCGGTATTAATAGTGCTGCAGTGAGAAAGTTTTTGTTTCATGACAGTGATTTAACACTGAGCAACGCTACTGAGATTTGTCAAATCCATGAAGTTACAGAAAGGCAAATGAGTATAGTTGAAAGTGATAAGAGCATGCTTTCAGCGGGCTCCAGAGCAAATGTAGACAGCATGCAACATGTGGCTAGCAGAAGCAGGCACATGGCAGCTGTAACCTCTGTGGGTGTGGCAGATAAAACCAGCAAGTTCTAAGACTACTTCAGTGAAAGGGACATGCTCAGTGCAGTACAAGGGTGAGTCAGAAAATCACAAATCAAGATTTGTTATTTATCACAATTGTGGTACCAGTCATGAGTCTAAAAGAGAAAAGTGATTAGAATTTAGTCAGCAATGCCACAAATGTAAAAAATGGAACCATTTTCAAAAGTTTTGCAAATCAAGTAAGCCTCACACAGTTATAAAGGAAGGTCACTTAAAAAAGCTAGTTGATCATACAGAAAGCTGCAACTCTACTTTCTATATAGATGATGTATCAGTAATTGGTGAAAAGGTCGATGCAGTCGATTTATTGGCAAAGAATGAAGTGTTTTGTACTGCCCAGATGAATGGTAAATCCACTGAGCTCAAAGTAGACATTGGTTCAAAGTGTAATGTTATGTCAGCAGACACACTTGCTAAGGTAAGAGCTGGTGAGCAACTCAATGTGGCCAGCTGTGTGAAACTTGTTGCTTATGGAGGTGAAGAAATTCAAACTGAAGACTCAGTAGTGCTTTCATGTTATGTGGCTAGGAACTGCTACAGCTTACTATTCTATGTAGTCCAAAGACCTGTGCAGTCATTTGTTGGATCTCAGAGACAGTTTGTGAATGAATTTGCTTTCTTTTCCCAAAGAAGTTCATCATACAAACACATATCCCAGTTCTAGCATCACTGAAGCTATTTTCTCAGAGTATACTGATGTTTTCGATGACAAGTTCATAGATTCATAGGTTCATAGATTAGTACTAAGCTGACTGCCCTTGTGAGCCATTTTAAGCCTAGCCAATTATCCCTTATGAGACTCAAACCTTGCACCTTGTGTTTGTAAGACAAACACCTTAACCATTAGGCTACCCTCCCACACTAAGTTAGGCAAACTTCCAGTTGTGTAGTCTATGAAGTTAGACCCAGAGATCAGTCCAGTGGTCAGACCAGCAAGAAAAGTTTTGATAGCTATGCAGAATAAAATCAAAGTTCAGTTGGATAAAATGGTACAGCAATGTGTAATTTGGCCAGTTACAGAACCTACTGAATGGGTATCATCCATGGTAGCAGCCCACAAAAAAGGCTCAGACAAAATCTGAATATGCATTGACTCAGGAGATTTGAATAAAGCATTAAAGAGACCACATCATCCTATGCGTACAGTCAATGAACTACTGTTTTTTTCTGTCTTGGATGCAAAACGTTCATTTTGGCAAGTGATGCTTGATCGCAAATCTTCACTACTGACTACATTCAGTACCCCATTTGGAAGATATAGATTCCTCAGAATGCCACTTGGAATAAATTCTGCAAGTGAAATCCTTCAGCGTACAAAGGACCAAATTTTTTCAGGTTATCCTTGTGCCATAACAGTAGAAGATTTATTGGTTGGCGGCAGTGGAGAAGCAGAGCATGACAGAAACCTTAGGAAAGTTCTAGACAGAGCATGTGAAGTGAAGTCAAAGCTCAATCCTCTAAAGTGCAAATTCAGACTACCAGAAGTTACATATGTAGGTCATTTTTTTATTAGCACTGGCTTGTGACCAGATCCATCCAAGCAAGCAGCCTTTCTTGAGATGCCAGCACCAGCACCAGCTAATTTTCAATCTCTACAATGTTTTCTTGGTAGGGTCAACTATTTTAGCAAGTTTATACCAGACTTCAGTGAGTTGACAATACCTTTGAGAGAGCTAATGCACAAAAATGTTACATGGTCTTGGCTGGAACAGCACCAGAGAGTATTTGAAGACCTTAAGCAGAAAATTGCCAGCCCACCTACATTAACATACTATGAGGTCAACAAACCAGCAACTCTTTCCTGTGATGCTTCAAAATTTGGTCTTGTCGCAGTTATCCTTCAAGAAGGCAGACCAGTAGCCTATGCATCTAGAACTCTTATCCAAACTCAAATGCAATATGCTCAAGTTGAGAAAGAACTTTTGGCAATAGTATTTGCATGTTCAAAGTTTCATGATTATATTTATGGTCAACCTATTCAGACTGAAACTGATCACCAACCTCTAGTCGCTATTTTAAAGAAGCCTATGCATTCAGCTCTACTGAGATTACAAAGAATGATGCTCAAATTGCAAAGGTACAACTTCAAAATGGTCTATACAAAAGGCAAACTTCTTTATCTGGCTGATACCTTGTCCAGATCACCCAGAAAAATAACAGAACAGCTTAATGTGGAGAATTTTGACTTTGATGTCATGGAAGTGATTAATTTTTCTACCACAAGACTTGATGAGCTGAGACACCATACAAAGACTGATCCAGTTTTGCAAAAGCTCAACCATTTCATTAATGCTGGTGGCCATTGAAGCAATCTAGTGTACAACCCGAAGTGCAAACTTATTTTCCTTACAGAGATGAGATGTTGATGGAATATGGTGTTATTTTCAAAGGTTCTAAATTTGTTGTTCCTGCTTCCTTACAATGTGAATATATCCAGATTTTGCATCATGGTCACCCAGGTTCTGAATCTACCAAAAGAAGGGGGAGAGGACTAGTATTTTGGCCTTCTCTAGCAAAATATATTGATACAGTACTTTCTTCTTGTTCAGTATGCAGTAGTACTAAACCACATTTGCAAAAAGAACCACTTCAGCTAAGTCAAGTTTCTGAACTACCTTGGTCAACAGTAGCAACTGATATATTGAAGTGGAACAATCAGCATTACTTAGTGCTGGTAGACTCTTAGTTGAACTGGTTTAAGATCGATTTACTACTTAACCTAACATCCACTGCTGTTATCATCAAGTTGAAACATCATTTCTCATTCCATGGGAGTCCACAGAAGCTTATCTCTGACAATGGTGCCCAGTTTGCTAGTCAGTTGTTTTGGAAATTTGCAAAGGAATGGGACTCTGTACATGTTATTAGAAGTCCAGAATACCCACAGTCAAATGGACTAGCTGAACATGCAGTACAGAGTGGAAAGCAATTACTAGAGAAGTCAAATCATGACAATACAGATGTCTTTTTGAATTTACTCAATCTCAGAAACATACCCCGTGACAATATATTTGGCTTGCCTGCTCAGAGACTTCTATCTAGGCAAACCAGAACAACCTTGTCTATCATTTCCAGTTTGTTGAGGCCTAAAGTTAAAAACAACAGAACAATCAAAGCCCAACTGTTTAGAAAGCATTGTTTCCAGAAGTCCAGCTATGATAAAATAAAGCAGATTGCTTCATCCATTGAAAGAATGAGAGACAGTGAGGATACAAACAGTGAGAGGTTTTGACCAGATTGGTCAAGTAACAGTTATAGGTGCTGAGCCAAGATCCTACTTTGTAGAATCTGAGGGTGTGGAGTACAGGAGAAATCACAGACGTCTTCTTCCTATATCAGAATCAATATTGTAGAATTGTTCCTGTGCTCAGAGCAATCCAGACAATGTTCCTGTTGCAGAACATGTCTTAACTCCTATGTCCGTTCCTGATGATGTTCCTTATGTCCCCAAAGTTGAACATTCAGCAGAGACAGTCCCAGTTGCTAGACCTAGTTCTAATTTCTATGTCACATGATTTGGTTGTATTTCTGGACCTAGTGTGAAATACACAGCAACCTGGACATAATTGTCTCTATGTATTTAGTTCCTTATAATTGCATGTCGAAGAATTATTTTGTATCAATCGCATGTTGATTAATGTCGTCAATAATGCATGACTCATTTTTCAAAGAGGAAGGATGTAGAATAGTGTCGGTGATGTACCTTTAAGAAGTATTTCCAAGAACAGCATGTGCATATAAATAGCAAGCACGTGTTAGCTTCAGTGACATTTTGAAAGTGCAGCCAGAGTGTGAGCATGTGTGAACAGTGTAGATAGTTATTTTACAAGTTTGTCTAAGTTAAAGTTATTAAGCCTCAATTCTGATGTGTTTGTACATAATAAAGCTGCTTGAACACAACCCACAGATATTCATTGTTTTATCCTGACCAGACAAACGAGAGTGCAGAAACATTTGTAACCAAAGCAGAGAAGGCAAGTATATACTGCAATGCATGGAAGTTTGTAAGGACAGTTTGATAATCACAGAAAAAAATAGTGATTTTTTTTTTTGTTTTAGTTGTTTTTGGTTAAGTTTTAATTTTAGGTCTCGAAAGATTTTTTTTATGGGTAAAAGCAGAACCCATGACGATGAAGTATTACCTGCTCAGACTGCTGGTATTGAGATATATTCTAATTAAGCTTGGGGTTTTGAAGTAGTCTGATTTTGGAAGGTTGATATAACTCACCAAATTTTGAGATTAAGAAAAACGAAAATATCCAAACCCAGAAAAAGCTGAATGGAGTAAATAAAGATCCAACAGTTTTATTCCACGATAAGAGTTTAGCGCTTTCGTCAAAAGTACATAAAATTGACTTCTTCAAAACTCTGTTCAGTTCTGAAGAAGTCAATTTTATGTACTTTTGACGAAAGTGCTAAACTGTTATCGTGGTGGAATAAAACCGTTGGATCTTTATTTTTGGTGCAGTGCTCTTGGTTATTTACTCCATTCAGCTTTTCCAAATTTTGAGATTGAGTGGTACTATAGTCAACATGCTATCCACCCTAACTTAGTATGTTATATTTTACTTTGGTGGCAGTTCTTTTATTGTGAAGTTGGTATGTTGAATGTAGTGGGTATGGAAATGGCAAAGGCCTCAAAGTTATTGCAAAGATCTGTAACAAGTAGGTAGTATACTGGCAGTACTGTGCATATCTGGTTTTGCAAATGATGATGTTACTGATGTCCCAAAGGTTGAACATTCAGCAGAGACAGTCCCAGCTGCTAGACCTAGTTCTTATTATATTATGCATGTATGCCAATACTCCCATTTTTATTAAGAGTTCAGTTTCATTATGTGACTATGTGTGAAGACCTAGTCAGGTCATTGTGATGCAAAATATTCAATTTCTTAAAAGTATTTATTTATTTGTTTTCCAGGGTAGGGCACTGATCTACATGGACCTTTTCCCAACTGAGCCCAGGAGTGGTCCCTGGTTAAGTGACTTGCTCAAAGTCACACAGTTAGGTAATGGAGGCTGAGGGAATCAATCCTTGCACCACTGGACCATAGGAACGAGCTCATTAACAGCTCCTTAATCCTTTAAGCCAACTGTCAGACCTTGTTATGGATGAATATGTCTATATTCTATATATGTCCATATATATCTGAACACTTCTATAATTTGGAAAACCATATCTTGCAACCAGCATCCAGGACAGATCATTATACCCTTTAATGCAAAACAATACTGGGCATATTGTATGAAGGTTCAGGAAAATGTAAGAGATGCACAGCAAACTAGCTGCATTCAAAACAAGAGGAATTACTCAAGTCTATGAGTCATACCTCTCAACTTCTTAGTACAAGAAATGTGAACAAAGGCAAAAATAATGGGGTGACAAAAGTCCCAAAATATGGACATATTTTAAATATTGCTGTTATAAACCTGAAAGTTGCTAGAATAATATATCTTACATTGATAAGCATTTTCTGAAGAATATGAAGTCCAACAGTCAAATTTCTGTCATAATTTAGAGAGTTTAATCTTCAATGAGATTGCAGAAAAACACAAATTTTATGAGGAACAGATCAAAAATAGGAGGCAAAAATCTTTACTTTCTGTGAAAATCTGTATAGCTGAGCGGTATGCTGTGATAAACTGGTAGAAAAAAAATAGTTTGCAGTTATTGTGATCAAGCAAAGAGCTAAGCATTTCAAAGAGATTCCTTTACCATACAAACACACACACAAAAAAAAAAAAAAAAAGAGAGAAGGACATGGTTCTAATTTTCACAAATGCTATCTCCATTTCTTAGCTCTCTGTAGATGACTTTTTTACAGTGTACCTTCAAAATGTTGAACGAGACATCGTCAGATCCGCTTACTCGAAGTTCAAACTCTGAATGCAGAAAAAGTCGAACACCGATATTCCGAACCATACAATCTCACCCCCTTCTTGACCCATGTTAGCACTTGTGGTTAGATCTGGTATGGTTGGAAATGTCAACATTTGAATTCTTTTTCTGCATTCGGACCATTCGATATTATGAATTTTGTGAAATATGTTCGACGATGTGATGAAACGGTGAAGCAGAATCGACATTATGACGGTAAACCCATTTTTTTACAAATAGTATCTAATTTAATTGTTCATTGCATTTTTTCCACAAATATGGTTACTTTAATCTTGAAGTTAAATACATGGCACTGTTTTAATAGGTTAGCAAAACTGCACTACTTCATTGGTTTTCTTGTAGATGTTCAAATGGAAATACGCTCCTGACTTACCACAGTTTAAGCTCTGATTTGTTTAGGTGCTTAGAACCTGAGCACTAAGTACAATAAAATCTGTTGACATACCAATAAATAATAAGTAAGAGAGATAAAGCAGTAAAAAGAGCCAAAGTCCAGATAATTCAAGCTGATACTAACATTGTCATAAGATCTGTTTTTTATGATCTCCATTCATGATCTTCTTTTGCTTGCGGGTAATGGATGGATGGAAAATCATTACTTACTAGGAAGTGTCGTGACCCTACAGTAATTATAGAATAACACAGATTTGTTTGCTGAGTTCACAGCTTATAAGTATGGCCCTGGCATCAACCAAATGATGTCTCTTAAAGGAAATAGTACTGTTTTGACACGAAGGATAAAACAAGAGTTAAAATCTGTTTTTGATTTTGATTTGTACAATGGAGCTAATAAACAGTGCCTTTTAGAATGCTTACATATCATTGACTTTAAACTATACATGCATATGTGAGACTATAATACATGATACAGATTAGCTCCATAGATCTGCCAACAAACTGAATAAAGAGTCAGTCCCACTGGCTTAGCAGTAGTATATATTGTATGGTGTACCTGTGTCCCTCTAGTTTACTTCATACTTTCCAATGTGCCAATGAGTTTGGAGCAGTGCTCTTGAACAGTGCAGTATATGCTGGTAAGTTACAAACTGGGCATGTTTAATTCCTGAAACAAGCAGTTTCTCAATTACAAGTTTTCTGCTTGGAATGAGTGATACCTTTTGTAAAATAAGTAGTAACATGGACATTGTAATATACCTGTATTTAATATTGTAGAAAAGGTCACAGACTACACATGTTATCTTTGAATTGCTAGACATCATATCTTTAAGTGATATTACCTATATTTAACACACAAACATTAATAAGAGTATTTTCTTAGAACTGCAAGCATTATTTGTAAATTATTTTCATTTTATTGTACATATGTGGTATGTACCAGTTATATATTCTGTAGTTTAAAACTTTCTGTGCAACAGTTTATTGACTTCAGTGAGATAACAAAATGTTCATTCTGTGGGTACCTTTATAAGACATTGGTTAACAATTAGTAATTTTTTGAGTTCCTTGTGTATCACAAAACTATAACCGCATTTACTGTGCATCACAGTATTATGTAAACAATGACCCATGTCACACTAACTGGAAAACATAAGGTACAAGACAAAGAAAAATGCCTTTGATGCTCTTTTAAGAGGAATCATTTAGAATTAACCAAATAACTGATATGCATTATGACAGTTGTATAATGACTACAATATTTATTATGATTATTACTTTGTGAAAGTTGATCTGTTTATATGACTGCAGAAGTTTAAAAGAGAACTAAAATATGATGGACAATCATTAAGCTATACATGGCCAATCATTGCCTTAGTTTCATGTATTGCTGTGCTACAAGTATAATTTTGTATTATGTCTGCTATAAAGCATTAACCTACAAAACTATACTGTTCCCATCTGTTTACTGAGGTTCTGAGTTTAAGCTAGTTGAGAATATCAGTCACTTCACTAACAACCACATATAATTTTTGCTGTATTTCACCTCTTGATTGCAAAATGGTTATTGACTATCACAAACATTCCCATTAGTTTAAGTACCATTTGGAGGGAGTCATGGTTCTTACTATTAATCATTCTTGTTGCTTTACATGATAAAGTTTGTCCCTGTGGTGTCCATAGATGTTAGACAGATAACAACAAATCATCCGGGATTTGAAATGTGTACCTTCTACATGCTAACATGATGATGAGGAGTTTGGCAGTTTTTAACTAAAGCAGTGTTGCTTTATTCCAAGGAGAAATATATTTCCTAAATGCATTACAATTTTATATTTATTAGTGCTCTATCTGGCCACAGAGTAACATGCCACCACAGCCACAGAGTGACATGTCACCACACACAAACTAGTTAAGCTCGTGTTTTACTATTCTGACCTTGTTTATAACTGTATGCTGCTTTCTCTCTAATGAGATTTGACACCATTTCTGCTTTGTAGCTTGGTTTAGATGTAGTAATTGTCTGCATTTTTACATTTTTTCATCTGCATCCTACTGTATCTTCCTCCTCAGGAATTTTTGAGGAAATCTAATCATATTTTTTTCCTGGTTTACAATATGCTTCTTGTCTCCTTTTTATTGGCTACATATCAATAATAAGAATCAGGTATTTGCTATCATTTAGCAGTCTTACTCAACCAGATGACTTCCCTTTTTCACTCAGCACAATACACTTGTATATGTCCATCACTTAAGTATTTCTGATTCTTTCCAATGTTGCCTTAATTTCATTATTTATCTTATGCTCTGTTGGCCATAATTATTTTATTTCATATTTTCCTGTTACATTGTCTCATTCCATAGAGCTTTTTGTTTGCATGTAACTGTTTTTTGTATTGCCACTTTTATTGCATTCTTGAAGTATAATTCCTACCCACAGAGTATTTGTCTGTCAGCCACTTTTTTGTTGATTTGCATGCACACACACACACACACACACACACACACACACACACACACACACACACACACACACACACACACACACACACACACACACACACCATACTGTGGTCTCATGGCAAATTATTCTAAGCAGGCAAGTTATCTGCCTTTAAATTAAACAGTCTTTACAGAATAGATAACAAAAGGACAAGAATGTAGAGCACTGGGACAAATAGCTTAACTAACTCCTTGGGACACCATTCATTTACCTTTTTTTTTTTTTTTGAGTTGACTTAGCACAAGATGTAGTTGTGACTGGGCATTCATTTTCTGCCACAACCATAAGTAGGGCAGAGCAAAAGGGGTAGCTGCCCCACATTGCAAGCTGTTACGGATTACACCTGGGAGTTACCAATGAGGTATGATTGCATTACTGGGATTCATATAGAAAGCCATGGGTGATATCACAGCTTTTTAACTGAATATATTTTGTAGCTTAGTCTGTTAGTAGTACCTGTAACATGGAGTTCACATGAGCTCTTTGCAACAGTCCTAGCTTCTGGAAACCCTTCTCTTTTACAACTTTGGAAAACCTACTTTTGAAGCTGTGTTGTGAAGATGCCAGTCTGGGGCTGCCCAGGACACCAGATGACCTAGCCAAGGCTCTGTATTCTTCATTTTTCCTTGCTTGGGGCAAGCTGGATAGGGGACTGATTCTGAAATGCATAATGTGTATTTTGGGTGGAGAGCATTAGAATACATTAACAGTCACTTGCAGCGTGTATATATGGGACCAAGATAGAAAGTTTCAGACAATTGTATGACTTGCATATTAGCTGTTAGCACTACATTGGCAGATGTCTAGCATTTTCTTGTCCTAGTCCCAAGTAATAAAATAGCAAAAGCAGGCACCTGTGGATAATTGTCCTTGGACCTTCACTGTAATATCCAGTCCCAGTCACAATTCTGTGTTTTATTTGTACCAGTGGTATTCCACTTAAAAATAAAATCTTTGAGCTAGCAAGAATAGCGACATGCTTTAGTGAATAAAAAAAGAAAGAAATTATATAAACAAACCATTACATTCACATTAACTTAGAAGTCAAGAACTGGAAGTCCTCTATTGTAGATTTAACACAATTCCAGATAGTGAATAACTGAGAATGCATATAATGATTATCAATTTGTGAAACTGGAGTATTTGCAAGTCTGCAAACAGAATAAGAGTAATGATTTTCACAATCTTGTAGAAGAACATCTTTGTAGAAAAATATATCCATACTGAGAGATAGATCAGGAAGAGCATCAACATCTAACAGAGTCTTTCTATAACAAATACGCCAATTTAATAAAATCTCAACATTGCATGAGTATCAGTTAAGGTAATAAAACGTTTGCAGCTTTGCATTGCTATGAGCACAAATATGTCCAAAAATCCCTACTGATCTATGTGACTCCATAATGGCCACAAGACAAGAGATCAATACTATTACCAATATAAAGAGCCTGTGGTGGGATAAGTCAGAGGAAGAAGGAACCCACAATGCAAAATGTGTCTTCACCTATAGAAAGGTACTAGGAAAGTATAAAACAGGTGGGTTTATTGATTGATTGATTTATATTTGTTTACTACAGTAGTGCAATGATCGGAATGACTGCAGGCAAAGCATGGATGCAAGAATTCACATTTAGAAAAATAATGATAAAATATACTTGAGGTATAACATGCAGTCAAGAAACTTTAAAAAATGACATAGCACAGGCAAAATATCAATCCACAATTTAATATATTGGATGAAATTTCAATTACTAGAAGTAAATGATTAGTATTATGTTAAAGGAATGCTAGACTGGAAGGATCAAGGTGACTGTATCAGAATAGGACACACAACACATTTTTTGTGGGCTGAAGCCTTGTTTTATTTTTCTTAGAACAGGAAAGGGTTGTGAAGGTCAAGAAATAAAAAGGAATGATATTTACTGGTCAGGTAAAGGAAACACAAAGTTGTGAAGGTCAAGAAATAAAAAGGAATGATATTTACTGGTCAGGTAAAGGAAACACAAAGTAGGCGCCGCCATCTTCGACAGCAGACTTGTCACTAGTGGTGTTCCCTAAGGATCTGTCCTGGGACCTCTACTATTTAGCATCTACTAGAGGTCCAGGCAAAGACAAAGGGCCTGTGGCTGACCAAGTTTCTGGATGACTGCAAGTTGGGTGCTGTCATTGACTCCCCAAATAATGTTAAAATACTGCAAGAGGGTCTCACAGCTACAAATAACTGGTGCCAAAGAGATGCCTTAAGTTAAATGCAAAAAAATGCATTATCATACCATTCATCAAAAACATGGCCCCTACTGATAACCACATCAACGACAACCCCCTAAGCACACAACCTGTGGTGAGAGACCCGGGTACTCAGGTTGACCATAATCTCACATTCGATCATCATGTAGTGGCAGTGGTCAGAAAAGCCTTTTACCTGGTTCAGCTCATAAGTAAAGGGATTACATCCAGAAAAAAGGAGGTTATTACCTCTCTGTACTCCTCCCTCATTAGACCTATAATTGAATACAATGCCCTGTTTGGTTTGTACCTCTCCAAACACCTGCACCAACTGGATAGGCCACAGAAATACCTCACAAAGAGAATCCATGGCCTTCAACACCTGTCTTATGTGGACAGGCTCAAATCACTATCAGTTTACTCGGCATCATATAGATTGCTCAGAGGTGATCTGTGTCGTGCCTACAAGGCAATATTGGTCCCTGCCCTACTAGAGATGCTCCATATCTGTAAGTCTAATTCCTTGCGCATTACCACTCAATAGGCCTAAATCTAATATATGGCATCAGCAAAACCTGCTGGAGAGACTGGTTTGTCTCCCAGGGGCTGCCCTGTCTCTGGAATAGACTTCCCATACATGTCAAACAGAGTACCTTGCTGACCCTCTTCAAGCACAAACTTGAGTGGATGGGAAAAAACAAATTTGTCCCATGGGTTCCACCTCTGTCCCTCATAGATAGGCATGACAGATGGTGACTGAGGTTTCTTTTTTTGAGGAAAAACTCTTGGCTAGGCTTGTAAGGCCCCCAGGGCCATTAGCCTAGTAACCTCCTATAATCCTATACAGTACAAGCCCAGCCTACAAGGGTGGGACTGATATAAATGGAAGGGAAAACAGGGAAAGATGATGTACAAAGACATGGTAGACAATGATCAGTGGATGGCAGGACAAAAAAGAGGGGTAACATAGAACACACAGTGATGGTATATGTACAGTGACCTTCCATGCATATAACTTACTTGTAATGTCTAAAAATAAAGGCAGCAGTATGCACCCCTGCATCTACAAACAATACACTTAATATGCTCAACACAGAATAACTGCACAAACACAGGCAACAAAAATGTACTTACACATGTAACGTGCAGTATGCAGTTGTCTAGACTCACATGAGTAAAGTTTTGTGAATGTTTTAGTGCTTGCCCCCATGCATGCAGACACAGGCATGTAGGACAGAGATATTGGCATGTGATATTGTGATATTTGTAGAACATAGCTATCCAAACTGGGGGGATGACATAATAGTTAAGGTCTTTACCTCACACAAATAAGGTACAGGGTTTAATTCTGACCTCTGATTATTCACTGGGCTTGTAATAATCTACAAACTGATAGCCTGGCATAAACCTATGAACCATATCACTCAAAACTGTCATAGATTAAGTGGAAAATAATCTCCCCCATATGCAAACACTCAGGTATGTAAGACAGCAGATTCCAACATATGCAGCATGTGCTGTACACAGTTGTTCAAAGTAACATCAGCAAAGGTTAACCACAGACATAGATCACCCTAGGCATGCCAGTGCTGGCATGCTTAGCAAATGTATACTGATAGGAAAATACATCTTAGCAAATCATATTATACTGGTGGATGCCACTTAGCCCAACTCATTCCTAAGTATACCCCTCATACATGGCCTTTCTTTTGTCCTCCTTTATGTTTATTTCTCTCTATTTTATTGTGAATGGATATGATGGTCTCACTATCTTTTTCTTCTTTGTACAGGTTTCCTTCTGAAATGTTTACGTCAGAACACATTATGTTCAGAGTTTTTATTCCTTACTTACAAATACCAGTTGCCTGGGGCCATCCCTTATTTGATTTTTATGTCTTACACTGAAAAAAGTGAGTTTAGAACTCTTTCACAAAACTTTTCCTTTCTCATTGTTCAACTGCAGCTTAAAATTATCTACTTTTGGTACTTTTTAGCTTGCCAGAAAGTTTAGAATTCTGCTCAGATTGTGCACTAGTTATACTTCTTAAGTTTATTCATTCAGAATAAACTCTTTCAATGAGTCATCCGTTTTCTTTATTTCTGCTAGTCACTTCTATTCTCTGCTTTGTAATACTTTCAGACTGCAGGATTTTATTGTGTCAATCCCTTTCTTCCACTGGTACTACTCTTGCAGGCTGGTAATGTGATAATTTAATACTGACACATTATTTTCACTGATGTAGCTTCTTTTCAAATCCTTAGCCATATTTGTGCACCTTTAGGGATTTCTAACACTATTACCTGATCTTTGTTGGAGATATATACTCTCAGGAATGATCTTGGTGGTTGCTCCCCTTTTATCTAAGTTAAGCTGAAGTATATCTGTAGGTCTGTCTGCTTGTTGGCTCCTCTCCATACACTGATAAGGATGTTTATCAAAAGCACTAACTACTTCTCATTGGTTCCAAAAATCATAAGTTAGGAAATTCTTTTTGCATTATCATATGTATAAAATGAGGTACTACAGCAAAAGGATGAACCAAATTTCCAAAAAGATTGTATTTATAACTTAGTAATGTGATATTGTTTTGTTATATCCATGATGTAGTACCTCAAATGGTTTGTTTGTAATTGGTTTCCTTTTATATACATATTGCACCTGTGTTATCTTGAGTGCACTGCTTGAATCATGCAGTTCTTACAGCTCTCTATCATCAACTAAGACACTACACTTAATTAACTTTACAGTAACAAAGCAACAGTATGTGTGCTCCACAATTCTAATACAAAAATGTATATTTCATTTGCATGTTATCAGCATAACAATAGCAAGCTTTTCAGAAGTTGTAGTTTTCACAGGTATAATAATGTTACTAATACTAATACAACATCTACCGATGTGATCTTTTTCCCTATTTCAGAGTATGCTTATAGCAGGCACATTCTCTTTGTCACCAAAAACAAGTTTTACTACATATCTAGACTGCTCAGTTCTATATATAGATTTATGATCTAATAGTCCCTCTAGTAAAACAACAAAACTTTCAATCTTTTGTCAGTTCCAATCCTCCTAGTGAGTGTACCACTTAAAGGTGTCAATATATGCCTCTGGGTCCTCCTCACTGGTTAGTTGTTTCAGTTATTGAAATATCCTTTGCATAGTATTCAGTCTGGCCACTGAAATAACCCCTTCAGCTGTGACAGTGATGGTTTACCGTAACTGTTCTACAGTCATTATCATAATTTATAGGTCAGTAGTAGGCTAACAGTGCTATCCCTCTAGGTGTTCCAATTCACTGTACCATGGTTGTTATTCCTATAACTCCCATTTGTGAATGAAAGGAATGATTATCATTATCTTTTGTGTGTTACATTCCTTCAGGACCAAAGGAATCTAACACATTGGCAATTTGGCACATGGCTCCATATGCATCTTACAAACTAACAATGACATATCTGAAGTCGGTCATCCTTCTCATCCTTAATATATTTGTTATTACTGTGTCACCACACTCATTTCCTTGGTTCAGCTCTCAACTAGGGTGACCTCCCTGCAGAGTGCATGCCATCCCTGTGTCTGCATGGGGGTGGGGTGGGGGGGTGCTGACATCTCCGGTTTCTTCCCCCAGCCTAAAGATTTGCAAGTAGATGAATTGTCAGTCCTCTGATTTACCCATAAGTAACTATGCATGTGTGTATGTGTCTGTGTGTATCTTGTGATGGTGTGACATCCTTGTCAGCAGTGGTACCCTGCCTTACAACCTAACAACTTTGTTTGCTAAGATAAGGTTAATTTCTTCTTTAGTTATGAATAAGATAAATAAGGTATCAGAAACTTAACTGTGCCAAATGGGCAAACACACAGCTACACTCAAACTCCCAGCATACACCACATATCTCTCCCTGTATTGGGGAAAATTATGCTAAAAACAGGTTCAATTCCTGTAAACAGTGAAAGGTATATTTTAGGACTTTAGCTGATTGTAGAAAAACTAGAAATTAAATGCAGGTTATTCCAAACACAAAAGTCTTATGGTTTATTCTTATTTCTGTTTGACAACAGTACAGATGAACTGGTCTGAAGGCCCTTCTCAGCCATGACATGGGACAAAAAGGGTGAATATAGCAGAAGAATAAAATAACAGCATTACAAATATATTCATTCCCATACATAAGGGAATATATTCATTCCCATACATAAGGGAATAAAACTACATACTGCTACTACTACTAATACATAATGCTACAGTCATTCCCCTGCATAAGGGAGGGCCTTCTTCAGTCCCAAGCAATTACAGACCTGTAAGTCTGACCAGCTTCATATGCAAAGTCATGAAAAGACTTATCATGGAATTCATCAATCAGGCTCTCCAAACATTGAACCTGTCGCATTTTAGATTTGACAAGGGCAGGTTGTACTTACTCAACCTGGTGGATTTTTTTCAAAAAGTCACAAAAGCAATGGATGAAGGTAAAACAGTACACACAGCATACCTCAATCTGGCCAAAGGTTTTGACACAGTTCCCCACTCAGGAATAGTAGAAATGCTAAATAGACTGGGAATAAAACCCCAATGTCACCTGCTGGATTGCCAACTGGCTCAGTGATAGGATGCAGATAATCAAAACAGGGGATGTTACCTCATCAGGGAAGTAAATATTGTGGGAATAAATAGCCAGGGAATTGTTATGGCTAGGCTTGTATAGGCCCTAGGGCCGATAGCCCAGTACCAATCTATGAACCTATCAAAGAGTGCCCCAGGGCTTTGTGCTGGGACCTCTCCTGTTTACATCTACTTTTCTGAAGTAAACAACAATAACAAAGGGCTCTGGCTAAGTTTGCAGATGACTGCAAGCTAGGAGCAGTCATTAAATCCATAAGTGACTTAGCTGAGAACATTCTGTAGTAAGTACAGTTTAATTTGGGAAAGGGCTTTATTCACATGTGTTGGTGAAGGTAAGAGAACAGTCAAGGATACAATCTAAGTATCTGAATTCGGCGACTATGGGTATGATATTACTTTTACTGTCTGACATTATAATTGTTGGTAATTGCGGGTATTTGTGACGGGATGAAAATAACATTACTTTTTTTTTTTTTTGTTTTATCAACAGTTTGTTAGATTGGGCCCATTTGCATGCATTAGAGAAGGACAATTGCAGCTGAGATTGCAAAGTGAAAGGGCATTTATTAGCATAAAGTAGAAAAATGCCATCAGTGTACAAAATATTGTTTAATAAGCTTGACAGGTAGAGTATTAATAAATATGGAGAAGAGTAAGGGATGTAAGACTTACCCTTGGGGCACCCATGTGTTAAGCATACCAACTGTGGACAGATGTTTATTAGAGTGAACCTGGAAAGTTCTGATCTCTGCCTATCTTAGAATCATTTAATGGTATTAAGGCCAAAGTTAGTTTAGCAAGTTTTTGGAGCAGAATTTTGTGGGTAACAGTTTCAAATGCCCCGCTCATATCTATAAAAATACTCACAGTGATGAGGTTCTCATTGATGTTACAGTAAATAGAGTTAATAGTAGACAACAGTGTGTTTGTGGTGCTGAAAGCAATTTTGAATCCATGCTGTTTGTTTTACAGAAGACCATTAACTATTTATGTTTTTAAGTAGTTTGTAAATAAGTTTTTCAAAGATTTCATTGAGAAAGCAGATAATGGAGATAGGCTGCAAGCCCTTATGGGCTTTGGGGGGCACTTTGGGAACAGGCATGATAAAGGACTGTTTTAAAGCTGTTGGAGAGTATTCTGGTAGTAAGGAATAAGTTATAACTTTATGTAAGAGGTTAGGCAATATAGCTCGTAGCTTTAATAAGAAAATAGCATGGAGCTTTTATTGTTTAGAGGAAGATTGTCAAAGTTATTTTGGTAAGTTATTGTTTCCTTTACAGTGATTTCCCTAAATATTTTTTAATATTTAGAGATTATTGGAGGAATAGAATGAATATGTGATATTTGATACGGAGGAAAGGAGGAAGGATTTATAATCTTGCTGCAAAGTTACAGTTGTTAGTTCCATTAGCTATACTATGGGTATGAGAGTTGTTAGAGGTATGCTTGATACTTGTAAAAGATATTTTTAAAATGGTTATGATTACCAGTGGTAGATAATTGTTTGCTACACAAATACATGGATTTGGCAGAAATGCCAGCTATTCTACTTGTTTTCTTAAGTTATTTTTGAAATAGAGTTGTATCATTCCGGTATTGCTTCCATGCACTTCAGACAATGTCCCTTTGTTTCATGAGTTTAATAGATGTTGATAGCAATAACCTCCAATACATTCCCATACAGCACATTTTTCCCTCTGTCAATGTCTCTCCGGTATCTCTGTGCCACTCAACATCTCTCTCTTTTGGATTCCTATAACAAGAACAATTTGTATCTTTATTCTAGGTTCTTCATTCAGATGTTCATTCATTCTGTCTTCTTCTTCGAGATGTTTATTCATTCCACTGTTCTTCCTCCAGAGCCTTTGCTGTGGATATCAAATCCTTGTCAAGAAGGGCAAACAACACTTTACACGGTCTCATCTCAGACATACTTTTCTAGAACATTAATTATTTCATCGTGGAAACTTGCCTTAGCTAATACAACAAAGTTCCAATGTCCTCGTAAAGCAACATTCCCATTTTAAAGAGACAGCATCACTTTTCTGACTTATGCAACAAAGATTCCTCTCTTTTCCTGATGAAACACTATTATTATTTACAATAGCAGTTCAATTTGCATAGTGTTCACACAAAAAATGCAACATAATTTACTATTTTATGTTCATATGGATACTTTATTTTGGAAATCTGCCACACTATGCTACTGTATGATAAATGTGTATGTGTGTATAATACAACTAAGGAAAGATACAGGGAAGAGTTAAGAGTAGGGGCAGGGGCAGCTTTAGGGTTAGGGTTAGTACACTTTATTAAGGTGGCACATGGGGAAGGGTTAGATAGTTCCATACAAAATCAGTTCCTACATTTGTATGTCAAACACAGAGCACATAAAGCAATTCTTCAGTTTTAAAAGAAAAAAATAAAGCTCTTATGTCATAAACTGTAGTAAACTACTTGCTACATTGGTATCTAACTACAGTTTATGCACATGGAGTGGTAAAGTGCTTTTGTAGAAAAAAAAAGGTTCTTTCATTTTAAACTGTAGCAAACTGCTTGTTACTTTTGCAGAGAGCCATTGCTGCAGTTTACATGACACATGGAATCCTAAGCACTTCATCTCTGACTCTAAATGCTAGACCAGCATTTATTTCGAGATGCCAGTAACACCTAGAAGAGTCATCAGGATGCACTGATTATGACTCCTAGCACTTTATGCCTGAATATGTCTGATACAAATTCTACTTAATTATAATAATTGTCTTATGAATGGAACTGATAGTGCTAAATTGTCTGATGTAGGGTAAGTAAGAATATTTGCAAAAGTGATTTTTTTATACTACTTAACAGAGAATAGCACATTTGCTGACATGCATTTCTCAGTTAGCAGTATGGAGTTTCAATTGGCAAAATGTCCTAATTCTCAAACTAAAGTATGCATTACAACTAATTACTCTAGGAAATTCTTATACTTTCTTCATACGCCAAACTTTTTATACAGAATCTGCCACTTCATTAACTTAGCCACACTCTTTATTAAACTCTGGTAATAACTCTAATTTAACAGAAAGTTCTAACTGTTCCTTGACTTCTGATCCCCTCTCTCAACCACTACCAACTAAGATATCATCTATTGGGTACTAATGCCTCACATACGGGTCTATATTAAATGAGCAAATGCTTAAAAAAGCGAATGATGATTTATTGATCCCATGTAAGTGAAAGCTTACAATCTCGAACACTTAGAACATCAATTTTTTCCCAGGGAAAAAAAAAATCGCTGTTCCAAGAAAGAAAAAAAAAAATTTAAAAAAATTACATAAAGTGGGGGGTTTGCCCCCCACACCCCCTGCTTAAATATACCAACACTGTGATTGTACTACAGTGATGAAAATGGCAAAATAATGAAGGCAGCCAAGCGATTTGTTTCCCAGTGAAAGAATTCACTTATATGCTGTTTCGTGCTTTCAAGTTCAATCAAGATGCATTCAAAAGAATGCATCTTCGATCATATAATAGGGAACCTCACATACAGCCTCTTTTTACTCTTGTATAAAGAAAAAGTCTTTAGCAAACTTGTCCTAGCTGCGGAACTCATTACCACCTGGCATCAGAAAACCTTTTCTCTTCCTCTCATCATAAAAGCCTTCTGTACACATCTCTGAATCCACACAAAAAAATATTTCAAGTTAACTTGTGATGCCCTATTTTGCCATTATTTTCCTTCCTTCTGCCCCCCCTTCTTTCTTGTACTTCTACCCATACTACTTACAAAATGACTAGGGTCACCCCCCTCCCTTCCTCAGTCATCTCCCAAGAATCGTTTTTTTTACTCCTTGCTTTGTGTTTTTGGAAATACTTGTAAAATACTATTTACATTTCTCTCTCTCACTCCCTCCCCACATTTGTATATATATATATATATATATATATATATATATATATATATATATATATATATTCAAAACAGGACTTTTGTAACATTGTGCATTTGCTTCTATTTGTCACACTAGCTGTTTATATTTACATTTGGCCTATGACACAGCTGATAAAGGTCCTAGACCATCCCACCTACTCTTTTAACAAATGATAAACACAAAAGCCTATGCCTTGGATGCAGTGTACATAAGATGGTGGCTGTCTGCATCCCATATTCTATCCCTATTATTATTTCCATACAAAAAGTGTGGAATATTGCATGCCTAAGTACCGTACAAGGCTCAGTCAATGGTAACCAATAGATGAGATGGACATATTGGGGCTTTGTATTTTATTTATTTTAATTGGCCGTTGATACATTATTTTTTTACTCCGATAACTAGACAATAGACATATGAAATGCATAACTGTATGAAGGTATGCAGTGCTTATGTTCTCCTTAACATTTTAAGGCTGGGTTACATTTTGTGGTAAACTGCACTTTACAAAAGTACAAACTATTTGATTGTATTCTCTTTCAAATTCTAATTTCTCAAATTAGGTGCTGTCATATAAAGGAGAGACTAAGCAATTTTACTTGAGTTTTTGCTTTCAGTTTGAGGTACAGTGATGCACCATTTATTTTCCTCACACTTTCAAATTAAAACATCAAACTAGTCAGAATATGTTTTCCAAGTCCAGCCAAAACATACTGGTCTGCCAAATGTGTAAAAGCTAAAAGTCAACCAGTTTATCAGTTCTTAGGTTTTAGTACTGATACTGGAATAAGCTGGACTAGTTTTATAAAACTAAAATATGTCATCCTCACATATTCTGTTAGATGTTATATTGTGCCTTGTTCATTTCTCATATCCTTTTTTTCATCTCTTAACAGCAGTCTTGCAAGCTATAATTATAACTACCACTAAATGTTGTAACTTTTATCATGAGCATTCATCAAGCATAAAAGACATATCTTTGCAAAATTCATTTTCTGCTGTTTAAAGAACAGGCTGTAGAGTCTGAATCCATAAAATCAACAGTTTCTCATAATTTATGTATACAGTATATTCTAATTTTATACACAGATATGTAGGTTTTTAAATTTTGTTTTGTATGAATGCAGATTGTTTGGCTGTTAATAGCTGACATCATTTAAATACATTTTCACAACTGTGAAAATACTGTTATACAGTGGAAATTGCTGTATTATATATTTTTATATGACATGGCAGAATTGTTTTTTTCCATTTCTATGGCTTAATTGTGAAATAAATGTTTAATTGCAGAAGGTGTGGCAGTATTATTGTACCCTGGATTCTATTTGCTCCATCATGTTGCATCATAACAGTGACTTGGCCGAAGGAGGTAACTGCACCACATCTGACTTAACAGTCTCCAATGCACCACAGTACTTGTATCAGAAGTTGTGTCACAGATGAAACAGCAAAAGGTTTTATATCATAGAAGTGACCACAAAACCTTTAGTGTGGCAACAGCAAAAAATGTGTTATACAAATAATTACAGAAGTTCTGTGCCATTATGAAGATATTAGAAACTGTTGAAAATGTACATGATTGATTGATTGACTTGATTTTTGTGGATCAGTTTCAGGCTTATCCCAGCACTGATGTATATTTTACACACGTAGCTGGCTGACACTGAGCCTGATGTGCCAGATATCTGATATTAGGGTTTATGGCTAAAAACGGTAACTTCACAGATAATGAAATGAACACTCAGATAACACAAACATATGTACTCAAAATGTTAAGAAAGAAATATTAAAATATTTGTTAGCATATGACATAACACTGGACCTAGAAAAGTCACCAAATATCCAGAATAAACGAAAGTGTCTCCAAAGTTGTAATTCACTCGATTTAATATTCGACAAGATAACCAGCCACATAACAAGTTAAAAAAAACATTAATTACTCTTTAAATACAAGAATTGCGTTTTCAATTCACAAGGACTTCAGTAAAACACTGAATAATTCAGTTTATTAAAACATAGTGGATTTGTTTCCCCATAAGCACATTCCTCCATTTGGAGAATATAGGATCATATTTGAAATAAAATATTTAAGGTTTTTTTTGGGGGGTCAAAAGCAGGTAACATTTAATAAGAAATCACAGTGTAGAAAGGGTATGTCTGCCTCCAGGTTCTTCTCATTTGATCAGGGGCCTATATTGTCAAAATCCATATGGTCGACAATTTAGTTCATCAAGCCATTCTGACGGAGATTGCAGAAAGGGGGGATGGGGGAATTAGCCATTTTCCCCACTGTAGTGTGTGATTCTGTATTGTATTTATAATTTATAGGGGGGTGGGGGGGGGGTTGGGGCTTGTGTCTTACAAAAATTGTTTGTCTTGTTTGTGGGTGTTGTTTGGCTTCTTTTGGCTTTTTTAACAAAAAGAATTAAAAGACTATGTGGTCTTGACCATATGAGTTTCAACAATCTCAACAATCCAAATGAATGAAACAATCCATTCATCTATAGGCAGCATGGCTTTCTACATGGCTTTCTAAGGAGATATACATTATGAATATGATTTGATTCAGACCATTATCAGATGACTCTAATAAAGCTACCAGCTAATTATGTCTGTCTGTAGGGATACATATGTTTTATGTTTAAGAGGATTTTTGTTTGCTTCTTTTTGGAGAGCATGCAGGATGAGTATTGTGAAGTGAGGCCTGGCTATACTATAGTGAAGTGCTATGCTAACTATAGTTAGTTTATACTTTCGTACACACATGGCATTGAGAACAGTTGAATTTAGGCAAGGTTGTGCAACAGACAACAATTGCATGCAAACTTAAAGTTTACTTTATGTTTGTCTGTCCTTAAAAAAGAATACTTTATGCATGTAGCTGTCAGCACCAATAGCATAGATGGCATGTAAAGGCAATTGATACTAAAATTATGGCTAAAAATAGGTGTTGTAGGTATATGAATGTAAGCATATCAAATGCCAGAATAAGTGGTGGGGCAGCTATCTCTGGTGTTTAATCAGTGTGTTTTCATTGTAAGTACAAGTTAGTGACTTGTTAGGGCTCGATTTAATTACTTCCACTGGAAACCATGGATGACAACCTAACATACCAGTTTGTTGTGCAATTTCTTAAGTTCAGGGAGAAGTAGGAGCACTTACTTATAGTTAGAAGTTTCCTACATAAAGCAGTAACAGCAGGCCACAAGCTGTACCTGGTGCAGGCTTCTCTAAAGGGCATCAGTAACACAAAACATCTGTATTCATCATTGTCCGTCTGTGCACCATTGGTATTAAGCTGACACTAAAATTGTTAGCAACTGTCTTTTCTAGTATAATAATCTTTCTTTGAGGTTAGTTACCATGTATGAATTGGCTGGCTATCATTCTGCTCACAGGCTTATTGGTGACAAGGCAGTAAAGCTTCCTCTTTCTGCTCTGAGTAAATCCTAAAGAAATAAACCAAGATCTGCTCAATCATTGACTGATCCCCCTCATCTTGGTGATGCTAAAAGGAAATCCTCTCTCATTAAACTCACATCTGATGCATGTTCAGAAGATAAAAACTCAAATAATCATCCCTGCACAAATTTATTTCCTAACTGGAAATTATTATCACGATAATCAGTATAATAATCATCACCCTCTAGCCAATTTTTTGTATTGTCAGGCACAACTGAAATGATGCTACTGCAGTTATAATAGATGGGACTTAACATTCCTATCAATTACCTGTTTGACAGAATTCTCAAGGATACAGTCAGGCATCCTAGTGTGTCTAGTTTCTGAAGATGGGGTGGAAGGAGTTAAATTTATTGGACATATTGAGAACTTCCCATATTTCTTCCAATGAGTTCAGACACAGTGATCTAATATAAAAATGGCCATTAGATAGACTGTTGATGTATTTCCAAGTACTAGTCTATTAATATAATATGCAATCATCCTCCATAGCAAATCACATCTAGGTTTTGCTTGTCTTAAAGGAAATTGCTTGCATTAAAAGGGTGTAAAAATTGAAATTTGACCCACTTGTTTAAGAAATAAGACAGAGAGTAGCTAAATAACTGGATGGATGGATTGATTTTTGGAAAAGAGTCGGAAAAAGAACAGCACAGTTTTTGATTGATGGGAGATTTTCAAGCCCAAGCTACAGACAGGAAAGACGTATCAAAAAGCTCAAATTACAACAGGAAAGACATCATGGATGAAACTGAAGATTTAACCATAAAGGTGGATCCAAACTATATTGTGGGGAGATATAGGGCAAGATGAGGGTGACCATTATTCCCCTTGATTTTGTTTCAGTGGTTGAAACTCTAGACTAGCATCTCAAGACAAATTTGGCACAGCTAAGTATTCTAAGCCCAAACAGTGAAACTCTTTATAACATCATGGTTTGCTGATGATTGCATGGCCTTACTGATCAGACTAGAAATATATCTGAATGTCTTGTTGAAAATTTTTAACCAGTTTGTGAATACCTTTGGTTTAACAGTGAACCCAGTCAGATCTGTTATATTCAACCTAAATTCTGCATGTGTGAAGGAATGCACTCATACCAACCATATTGGGCTAATAGTGACTATTGAGAAGTTACCTTGAGTAATAATTTTAGTATTACTTTGGACCTAAACTTTTTTCTTTTTCATTAAAGATCTATACAAAAAGTGAGGCCTATCTGAAAATGTATTTACTGTTAATTAGCTTGGTCCACTTTAGTGAAATTTGTATACTCCATTGAGATTCTTTTCGTGTCACTCATTTTCCCATCTTACCATCTCTGGCTACATAAAGAGATTACAATAAATTATGCTTAATGTTCTCTGGGATTATGGGATTATAGGATTCTTAGGTTGAGTAGGAAGACTGGTGACTCTTGAGGTCAGGGATGTGGTATCATTTCTTAATCTGCAACATTATGTGGTTAACATCACCATACAGCAGTATTTGAGAACAAGAGCATTTCCTGGGTTGCTTCGATTGAGCTTGGAAATTGTTGTTATGAACCTGAATTGGTTTATAAAGTGAAAATAGATGGCATCATTGCTCAGAGGGTATTAGAGAAATTTTTGGAAGCTTGGTAAGCAGTCATCCTTTTTATAGAGACTGTTGTCTTTTTCCTTAATTACCATAGACAAGTACTAAGTTTACTAGTAGTGGTGGGTGAAATTATATTACCTTTATGTTTCAGGTATATAGAACACTAAGTCAGAAAGCACTATCAGAATTAAGGGGAGGAAGCACAGAGGGAAATATTTATTGTTGACAGCTTTTGCAGCTGAATTCCATACTAGCCAATTACTTTGTATCCAGTAATCAACAAAAAAAATGTTTAAAATACTTATTCTCCTCCAAAGATTACAGAGTGGTGGGTAATTCAGTTACATTAAGGCTTGGGGTGTTAAACAAACAAATATAAAACAAGCATTGTTTCAGGAGATTTTTAGTGAGGTTAAGCTTAAGTGGGGACTGCATTAAACAAAACATTACGTAAATCTGTGTGACAGCAAATGCTGAAAGTGGGAACTTCATTAGATCTACCACCAGTCATAGTATGGTTTTACATTAAGAAGGCTTGGGACTGCATTCTAGTGGCAGTAGTAGGTAGCTTGGTCTGTCTGAGTTGGGAATCTCACAGGAAGGTTTTAAGTGAGATGTTCTCAATGGCCTTAATAAAGTTGGCGCATTTGTACAATTATACTCATCATACAGCAATTTTTCAGCAGTGCCCTGTATATATACAGCCACCTAGAATTGACATTTCCCTATAAAACTATCTTTAAAACTTTCCCACTATTCTGTTGTGGAATGAACAAATGGTATTTGTATTGAGAAGCCCTGCCCCATGTGTTTTGTATTAGATACTTCTGATTTTATTTACATTCTTACAGCAACCTTCTGATCACATGAAAAGGGTCTGTAATCATGGATATGAACTTTCCTACTATCTCCACCATCAGCTTGGAGGATATGGGCAATGTAACAATTGTCTCATGTTTACTGACAGCCAATTAATTTTTAAACAAACTGACAAGGTATGTGAGAGATGCATTTACATAATGACAGTGCAGGCAAAGCTCTCACATTCAAGAACTCATAATACTAATCAGGTTGTCAGTAATGCACACAGTACACCCACCACACACAGTTTGGATCAGAAACATAGACCCGCATATGGCAAAAAAATTATTAGGTGTCATAACAAATGATAATCTTAAATTTGACCTCCACATCCAAAGCAATATCAAGAAAACCTATCAAAACCTAGTCATGCTATACAGAAACAAACATTTTCTGTGCAAATCTGCAAAAATTACTCTAGCCATATCCTACCTTTTGACTGACCTCCTTGCTCTATGGAGCACCAATTTTAACTAATTTACAATCCTCCATAAAAAAACAAACTTAAAAGCTACTGCAACAGAATTGCCAAGTTTGCTACTAATTCATCCTCTTTTACCCATCAATGTAAAGCTCTGCATACTTTTAGATGGCTGGAACTCCCCCTCTACCTCTCCAACATTCAGTCTATCACAATACATAAGACCGTACACAAATTATTAGCTTGCCTAACTCTCACCCCTTTAATCAACATATAGTTTTCTAAAAGAACTCTTAGATCAGAAGACAACTTCTCACCATAAATAAACCGAATGACTCTCCTGGACAAAGCCTATACTCATACTTGGTAGCAAAAAAATGGGACTCCTTACCTCTAACCAGCAGAACTATTTCTAACCTACCCACCTTTAAATGCACCCTAAAATAATACTTTACAAAATCTTGGACCTGCTCCTGGGCCAATCCTGGCTGAACGTAGTCACTGGTTTTCACTCACCCCATTCAATATAAATCACACTTCACAGTCCTCTCCAGCCTTCTATTCCACTCCTTTCTTTTGTTTTTCCCACTATCTTACTTATCCACTTCATCTCTGCAGATCTTTCCTCCCTACTCACCTAAGCTACCTGAAGACACCCTACCCTGCTCTCTTCTTATAATCTCCTTTTCTGTCCATCCTTCTTCCTTCTATAACCATAACATGAACACCATCTCTCATACTAAGGCATCACTCAATTTTCCCTCACTGTCTCTAATCATGCAATCTCTAATATTTCTTTAAATATTAGAATTGTCTCGGGTCTCATTTGTTGCATACTAATCTATGTAATAAATAATATGACTAATATGTTTTTCCTGACATATTTTCTCCAACTCATGTTATTGTTTTTCATTGCACTCTACTATGAAACACATGTTCTGTGTTTTTTTCATTACAACATTTTTTCACTTATGTTTTGTAGTGAAACATGATGGTTTGAGATTTAAAATATCTGTACTTGATGTTTTGTAGTATAACATGATACTTTGTGAGAACTCAATCAAAAACTCACATTTTTCTTTCCAGAAAGTGATTTTCCTTCCCTGCAATCCAACACTAAAGACTTCACATACAGAAAAACACATCACTTAATAATTATGTTTGCCTTTCTTTCCTGCATCTGTCACATCTGTTACATCACAAGGACTACTAAGACTGGTAGAGTAATCAGGTTAGGTCACTTATCCCAACTACAGAGCCATTAAGAAAACAATGCCTCTAAAACAATGGCATTTAAATGTGCCTTAGCAGTTACAGATTGACAACATCGCATCTCAGATAAATAGTATAACCCAGAGTTTGAACAAAGGCAGGGCTTTCAAGCTTAGTTTTCATATCTAAATGTCTTTCCCATTAGTAAAAATCAGTGCCACAAAGAAAGCACATATGTTCAGCTAATTCTTCTTACTTTCTGTCAGTGCTGCATTTTGCATTTTTTCTACACTGTAATTTCTGTAAAAGTGCATGCTTCTTCTGGTATTTTGTTACAGCATTTTTACCCTGTGTGCATTGTTTTGTTGAGGCAAGTCAGTGAGTTGGGGAAAAAAAAAGATTAACATCAAAGACTTTAATTCCAGCTAAAATATTTAAAACTGTGAATTCAACACAAACCATCTCAGCCCAAGTAACGTTTGTTCATCACGGAGGGGGGGGGGGGGGGGGGGCAGATTTCTCACACTTGAACTCTGAACTACAGTCATTACTTTGAAAAGAACAATTAACTCAGCTGCATTTTCAAGCCTGTCATTCAAACATTCCTCTAAATGGAACATGGAGGGCCACTAATGAAAATCAAAGGAAACAAAGTAATTAAAAATGCAGATTGATACTGACAGCGAAAAAAACAGAACAATGTTGTGATCTGATGAGAGAGAAAACGACAGTAAATGAACCTCTTATCATAAGCATTTCTTTCACAACAATCAATTTTCACAATGCAGTCACAACAATGTTGTATTCTGATGAGAGAGAAAACCATAGTAAATGATCCCCTCATCATAAGGATTTCTTTCTTCCCCCCTAACATTTATTAATTAACCAGGAAAGTCTGACTTGGAACAATGCCAACTTTCAGCAGAGGCCCAGGGAGAAACACTCCAGATGCATGCCGCTGAACATGGGAGGAAACCAGAGCACCTGGAGGTAACCCAAACCAATGCAGGGAGGACATGCAGACTCTACACAGAACAGAACCTGCTGCTGTGAGGTAACAATGCTACCATTGCACCATCCAGATATCACACCGGGAAGATGAAGGTTTTGACTGTAAAACAAAGTCATGCTAGCCATGGCAGCCCTGTTCAGCATACCTCTCAACTGTCCAGATTTTCATAGAATGTCCTGATTTTTGCCTCATATTTTTGGTCTGTTCCTCATAATATTTGCGATTTTCTGGCAAATCACTGGGATGATCTGAGGACATCACTAAATAATGATATGCACTTATGTTTCAGACTTCATATTCATCAGAAAAAATGCATGCTAAGACAATTCCTGTTATTCTAGCAACTTTCTACGTTTATAAGAGCAATATTTAAAATGTCTCCCTATTTTTGGGTCATTGTCCCCTCATTCTGTTAGGCTTTGTCCAAATTATTTGCACTAAGAGGTCAAGGGGTGTGCCCTTCAGATCATTTTGGGGTATAACACATTAGAAAATAATAGTAACTGTTTACTTTGATACAGAAACATTAATGATGTGGAAAAGTTCAAGATTTGCTGAAAAACATATGCTTTTTTTTTCACTTTTGATTTTTGAAAATTATGATCGCAGAGGTTTTCTCCCTTGGCCTCTGTGTGACAACGGGTATTTTCTGGCCCAGTCAGAATTTCCCAGTAAACAAATGTCAAATAAATAAATAAATATGCTGAGGCTCTTCAGTGTTATCTTCCTAAACTCCAAAGACCTCACAGACACTGCACTCACAACAAGTATCCTCAGCATCCCCAAAGGCACTCTACTAAAACAACACTTATACAACTACACCTCACAGAGCCACAACTTCTAAGCCCATAAAGCAATCCACCACAAACCCCAATGTTTTAGCCATAGGATGCTCCATTGTGAGACACACAGATGTCCCACTTAACAGGTGGAGTAAGGAGAAAGTCATGGTCAGTTGCCTATCAAGGGCCACGATCCACCAGGTCATTGGACCACAAGTACCATTATGACTCAGTCATAGTCCATGTTGGAGTAAAGGACATGTAATGTACCTCATTAGACTATATGAAGAGAGAAGTGATAGA
This sequence comes from Protopterus annectens, assembly GCF_019279795.1. Lineage (NCBI taxonomy): Eukaryota > Metazoa > Chordata > Ceratodontiformes > Protopteridae > Protopterus > Protopterus annectens. The sequence goes on along the minus strand of NC_056744.1, from coordinate 142,958,779 downwards.
GATCTTGGACTTTGTGTCCCTGGCCGGTATGAACCTGGGACTGAACAACATTCTACCTTCTCCAAGGATGGTACCACAATATGAAGATGATTGACATTAATAATTGACTTAGTTTTTGGTGTCAATTTAAGGGAGTACAGTATTTGTCAGAATGGGAGGATATGGTCAAAAAATACTGTTTTACCAGGGATGGTCTGCACCTGTCCCCTCTAGGCTTTTGAATATTGGATAAAACATTGTTCTCCTCCATAGTACCTTCTTTGGGCAATGCCAACCTTATAAACCTTCCAACATAGTAAAACCAGCCAAAGAAGATCTAAAGGTGTTACTGCTCAATGCTAGGAGTAGAAATAAGAAGCTACACTCCCTCCAAGCTGTCTTCATCTCATAGAATGCAGACGTTATACAGTTACTGAGACATAGTTTAAAGCCTGTAGAGCACCCCAGCAGTGCAGGGCTAAAGTGCCTTACATGTATTTAGACCACCTACTGCACAAGCAGGAACAGAAGTGATGTCTTGAGTTGCATCAAAAACAAATATACTTCAAGGATGATCAAACAATATGATGTGCTTGAGCTTCTCCACATCCAAATTACCACAGGTAAGGTCCCATACCATATTATTGTATGCTATATGTCACCCTCTGTTACTTAGGAAACCAGAACACACACAAACTTACTGGAGACACTCACCATTCAACATAATACCATATTCATGGGCAACTTTAACTACCGCCATTATAAATAAAAATAAAACCCAGTAGCCCAGCTAATCCTGGAACATTTAGGAACTATTCTAAGGCAAACTTCCTACTACTAATTGATAACTTGTCAATAATTCAAGCCCCCAAAACCCTGTACGGTCAAGTTAATAGCAGCATAGAGACAGCTGTACCTACCAGAAATAAGCACAGAACAAACAAAAAAACAAACCACATTGTTGGAATGCCAACATCAAGAGGATGTATAACAAAAGGAAGAAAATCATGGTGAAAATTAGGAAGTGCAATGCCTAGCAAGATGAAACCTATCTCATCAATCTAAACAAGTAACTCAGAGGGCAAATCGAATTTACCAAAGCCAAATATGAAGTAAAAATAACCCCATAAGACAAAGCCACAAGGTTTATTTTAGCTATATTTACAGCATCAAAGGCAACACACAACAGTGTGCAAAAAAACTTGCAAATGGAGCCACCCACTCTGAACCAGAAGACATAGCAAATCTACTGGCTGACAAATTCAGCTCCAAGTTTACCCCTCTCTTCCCTCAGCTATTCTCTAGGTAATACCATTGAACATAACTCCCTCAAATATCACTATGGAACACTTCCTCATTGCAGTCTCCAAGGCAAAGGACCATGCATCTATGGGCCCTGGTAATATCCCAGGATGCTTCCTAAATAGCATAAAATACAATCTATCAGGCCCACTAGAATCATTATTTAACTTTAGCCTCCAGATAGTCTTCTTGCCACATAAATGGAGAACTGCAACTGACATCCCTCTGCACAAGGGTGGCCATCTATGGAGCCCAATAACTACAAACCCATAAGTATGCCTAGTTTCATATGCAAAGCCCCGGAAAGAATTACCATGGAAATGATTAAGAATGGCATAGGTACCTTTGGACACTGGATCCAATCTAGTTTGGTTTCGTCAAGGATAGTCATACATACTCAAACTAGTTGACATGTTTGAGAAGGTCACCAAAGCAATGAACAAGTGCAAAAGAGTGCATACTGCCTACCTTGACCAGGCCAAGGCATTTTACACAATAACTCAACTGGACATTAAAGATAAACTCACAAATTTAACTATAAACCCCATGTCACCCACTGGCTGGCCAGCTGGCTTACAGATAGGACCCAAGAATTTAGAATAAAGGCGTTCACCTTCAGAAAGAGGCCATTCATTAGCAGAGTCCCCCAGGGCTCTGTGCTGGGTCCACTCCTTTTTGGCATCTTCATCTCTGAAGTCAAGGCCAATGCCAAGGGCCACTGCCTGACCAAGTTTAAAAATGACTACAAACTAGGTGCAGTCATAGAATCTGCCCAAGAAACTGATATTCTCCAGAAAGGGGTGACACAAGTAACTGATACCAGAGCCACTGTCTAAAAGTCAGTGCCAAGAAATGCATAATAGCATCCTTTGAGAAGTCGGCCATCTCTGGAACTACCACATTGATAATATACCCCAAAGAGCAGACCCAGTAGTCTGGGATTTGGAGAAAGCATGCAGACAGTAACCTGGCCTTTGACCATCATGTGTCTATGGTAGTATTTTTATTTTATTTTTATTTTACATTTGTTGACCGGGCTAGTCTAGCTGGAATTATTTCCATTTTCAGTAGAGGCCCGGGGAGAAAAGCTCCAGAAGATATACAAAAAACATACATTTGAAGTAATATACAAGAAAATCACCAGGATAAATGGAGAGACAATAAAAAAAAGTTAGTATACAAAAACTATTTACAAGTGGGAAGAGATTTCATTTCCTATAAACAAACTGAACTACTGAGAAGCATAAATCAGGGAAAGGTGGTAGGGAGAGGAAGTGGGATAAAAAGTAAGAGTCAAGTAAAAAAAGAAAGGATATGAAAGGATTAAGCAAACTTTCAGAGAAGAGGGAGAGAAGTAAGTGAGAGAAGGGATAGTTGTTCAGCGAAGAGGGAGAGAGATATGGGGGTAGTAAGGAGATATAGTGGGGTAGAAGTTTAGTCAGGTTTAGTGCAGGAACAGAGCCAGTGGTTTTTCAAGTGTTCTTTTATTCTTTGTTTGAAGAGGGGCAATGATGAGATTAGTGTTATGTCACTAGGTAGTAGGTTCCAGTTCCTTCCTACTGTGCTAGAGAAAAGAGAGTCACCAGCTGAGTTATTGGACTTTGTTAATTTAGCCATAAGTTTCCTAGAGGAACGAAGGGAGTTAAGATTATTGTAAGGTATTAAAAGTTCTGAGAGTATGGGGGTGTTTGTAGGCTGGTACAGTATTTTGTGGGCAATGTTTAGTTGGGTGATGAGCAGAAGGTTTTGGAATTCCAGCCAGCCTAGTTGTTTCAGGTTATTACAGTGGTGGGTTCTGAAGGGGTTGCTAGTGGCGAAGCGTGCGATGCTATTATAGCATATGGTGAGTTTGTTGAGGTTTGTTTTCTTAAGGTTGGTAAATATAGGTGAAGCATAGAGAAGTGTTGACAATAGATGGGAGTGGGCAATCTTGGCTCGAGCAGATTCAGTTAGGAAGGGTTTAATTCGGTATAGGGATCCTATTTTTCTGTTGACTGATTTAATAGTGTTGTTAATGTGTTGATCAAAAGAGAGATTATTGTCAATGGTTATTCCTAACAGTTTTGTTGTAGGATCGGGTGTGATAGCTGTAGCATTATTAGAGGTAATGGTGAAGTGTAAGGAAGGGGATCGGGTGGTGGGAGTAAAGAGTAGAAGTTTAGTTTTTTTGGCATTTAGTAATAGGGAACGTTTATAGAACCATGTTTCAACTGCATTGAAGATCATTTGAGTACGTGAGCAGAGTTCAGAAGGAGAGGTACCAGAGCAGATAAGGGTAGAGTCATCTGCATATTGGATGCAGGTAGCTTGAGGGATTGCAGAGTGGAGATCATTAATGAAAAGGGAGAATAGAAGTGGCCCAAGAATAGAGCCTTGAGGGACACCAATGTTTATGGGTAGGAGAGAAGAGAATTGATTGCCCCATAGGACTGCTTGTTGCCTGTTGCTTAGGTATGCTTTGAACCATTTAGTGGCAAGGTTGTCGAAGGAGAGGGATTCAAGTATGTTAATTAAGGTGGAGTGGTTGACCATGTCGAATGCTTTGGAGAGGTCAATAAAGAGAGCAGAAGAGAGAAGGTTGTTATTGCGATTCTTATTGATGGTTTCTACAAAGGATAAGAGAGCAGTAGTAGTACTGTGATGTGGTCTAAAACCATGTTGACAGTTTGCTATTATGTTGTGCAGGGTGAGATGCTGTAGGAGTTGCTGGTGAATACATCTTTCCATAATTTTGCTATTGGGGAAAGGAGAGCAATTGGTCTGTAGTTAGAGTGGTCGATAGAGTTACCCCTTTATGTAATGGAATAATATGGGAAACCTTCCAGATCTCAGGGATGGTTCCTTCTTGGATTGTTCTATTTATGAGTATGGATATAGGGTATGCAATCACTTTGGCAGCCTTTTGGAGGTAGAGAGATGGGAGATTGTCTGCAGAAGGAGTACCAAGTTTAAGTTTGTTAAGAAGTTTATAGATAAATGATGTGGGGATAGGTTGTAGTGTAAAGTTATAAGATGGGTTCTTAGGGATACTAGGAGGGGAGACATAGTTGTTGTTCATTTGTTTGGCGAGGGTTTGGATAGAGTCAATAAAGAAAGAGTTAAAAGTATTAGCAATTTGGTGGGGGTTGTCTGGGTCAGCGTTAAGAGGGGTTGGAGTTTTGGTGGTTCCTGGGGAAAGGAGTTTATTAATGGAAGACCAAAACTGTTTGGGGTTGTTTTGGTTTGTTTGTTGGAGTCTACAGTAATAGTTTTTTTTGTCAGTAATAATTGCTTTTTTTGTCAGATTTCTAAGCTGACGGAAGTGGATGAGATCTGGGTTATTTCTATGGTGTCTCCATGAAGCCCATACTTTATTTCTGGAAAGGATTAAGTTTTTGGTTTATTTAGAGAGCCAGGGTGCAGTGTGTGGTTTCATTCTGACAGTACGTTCTGGGGCATGTTTAGTAAGAATGGATAGGAAGGTAGTATTAAAGTATAATACTGCATTGTCCAGAGGAAGTGTTTTTAAGGGGTTCCAGTTACATGAATTTAGTTCAGCTTGAAATAAATCTATGATAAAGTGTTTGACTGAGCGAACTTTTCTAGTGTTTGGGAGATTTGAAAATTCAATTTTGTGTCTAGTAATATAAGTCAGACAGTGGTCACTGATAGCATCTGGCAGGGTTCCTACATCATAAAATTGTTTGTCTTTGTTTATAAGTATCCAGTCAAGAATGCTGTCTTTATTATTAGGTTTATTGATTCTTGTGGTGGAGGTCATGGTTTGGGAGAAACTATAGAGGTTAATGTGAGAAGTAGGATTTTCAGCATTAATACTATTCCAGTCTATGTTGAAGTCACCAAGAATGACAGTTTATTGGGGGTAAGTTGTGGATACCCAGTTGAGAAAGGCTTCTAAGGTGGGTATATTGTTGCCAGGAGGTATGTACATACATATTATGTAAAGTGCTTTCTTTGAGTTCAGTTGAAGTTTTGTAATAATGATTTCTGCTTTGCTATATGGAGTTGGGTCTACAGGCAGAGTGGAGATATTTAAATGATTCTTATAGAGGATTGCAACTCCACCACCCTTACGTTTTAAACGGTCAAGTCTAGCGATATTATAGCCGGGTGGTAAAATGGCAGTATCTTTGGTGTAAGGTTTTAGCCAGGTTTCGGTGAGGCAAAGGATATCGAAAGAGTGGGTGTCTAGGAGTGCATGAAGGTGAGATACTTTGTTATTTAAACTTTGAATATTAAGATGACCTATTCGGAGAGTGTTATTAGTTTTTGATGTAGGAGTTTGGGAAGAGGGGTTTCTTGGTCCTGGGTTGGGATGGATGTCTCCATCTTGTAAGGTGAGATAAATAAGTTTAGTTAATGAGTTGTTTATTAGGTGGATTTGGAGCTTTAATTTTTTGTCAGTAGTTGGGACATAATTTATATGGGAGAGTCTATGATATTTAGATAGATGGTATCTAGGGGTGTAAGAAATGATGGGGTATGATTTGAGAGTAGTAGAAGGGTAAGTTAAAGTTTGTTTTTGTATGTGGGTAGGATGGATAAGAAGTTGATTTTCAAAGAAGGTAAGATGGTAGACTGAGACCAGGATAGTTAAGAGTAAGAGTGAGACTATAGGTATAGTAAAATGAGTGGTAGGCATTGTAGAGGTAAGGTAAGGAGGAGGTAAACAATAGAAAAAAGGTAAGTAGCAGGTTTTTAGGAATTAAAATATGAAGGTAGTAGAGTAGGGATAGTGTGAGATAGGATTATGGAATCCTGAGTGTAAGATGAGAGTAAGATATAGAGAGAAGTAATAGGTTGAAAATAAAAGGGGAGGGTAAAAGGTCAGGGAAAGGATATAGGTTTAGAAGGGGGAGTGGTGAGGGGTGGGGTTTAGGAAAAGAGAGGGAAGAAATGAATAATGCTGATAGGATGGTAGAGGTAGGGGGAGTGTCTAGAGAGGTATAAGTGTAGGACCCCTGGGGGTGGGTGGGAATTGGGGGTAGGGAGGGGAGCGGAGTGAGCCCGCAGGGCGAACGGAGCGGGTAGAAACAACAGGAGGAGAAGCAGGAGGAGAAAACAATCAGAGATACAGGTAACTGTAGGTAAGAGACGTGAGTATGAGAAGTTTAGTATGGTACAGAAGCAAAGGAATGAGTGGTAGAGTAGGGAAAAAATAGTGTTTAAACACAGAGTAGAAGTAGGAGGATAAGCAGATCAAGAATAGTACAGTATAGAACAATTTGCTGGGGTAGGAAGGCGGAGAGAGGCGGTGTAGGAGGATGGAATGAGGATGAAGATAGAAAGTGGAGGAAATATATTACATATACAGAGGTAGGACAGAGTAGAGGGGTAAAGAAGGAGTAGGATAAGGGTGCCACCTAGTGGGCAGATCTGGTAAGTGTAGGAAAGTGAGTGAGAGAGCTGTTTAGAAAAGAAGTATAGATGGTGAGATGCAAGGTAAGAAGTAAGTTAGTGTAATTAACAAGGAGTGTTGGCTATAGGGCAGCTTGAGGGGTAAAGGTAAGGCTGCTGTGTACTCAAGCTAGTAGCTAACTAAAGGGCCCTGATAAAAATAGTAGATAGGGTCAATTATGCACTTGTAACTGAGTCCATAACATACTTTCTTCCTTCCTTGGAGGTAGGTGCAGTGTGAAAGAGTCAAATAGAAGAGGCCACTGGAGATTGTAGGGGTTCTTATATCTCCTGGTAGGATTTGGTTTGGACGAGTTCAGGACAAAGCAGAGCTGGGTTCTTTGGGAGAAAAAGGAGATAAATGAAGAGGAGAGAGAACAGTTAGCACAGGTAGCAAGGCAGAGATGCTAGCAGAAGTTAAGATAAAAACATTCACTGTCAGACATAATATTAATGAAATTAAATGCAATTCCTTTACAGATTCTAGGCATGTAGACAAAGTAAGAAATCCATTAGAGGCAATTGAAAGAAGACTATAACTGTCTACTGGGATATAAATACAATGTAGGTGCAAAAGACTTTCAAATTGTGAGGTAGGTAGTCATTAAAACAGTTTAAACATTGATTGTAAACTTGAGGCTATATGTAAACATCCAAGGTAGCATAGGTAATTATATCTATATATTATACATGATTGTTAAAAAGTATTCGCAAAATAGTAAGCTGAGTTTACACACCCTGGTGTGAGCAGGTATAGAGGGATCCCTATGAGGTCTGAATACGCGCCACGTGTGTGGCGTATTTAAACAAGCCGTGTAAGATTGCAATGGCTTAGGAGCTATAATTGCTTTAACAGCTATATTGTTTTCAGAGCTTTAAGCTGTAGTAGCCTAGAACAGTAAATGCTGTTTAGAAATGATTAAATTGTAACGGCAGTTCACTATCAATGAACTAGGTGGTTAAAAACATCAGAACACGCAGACATAGCTTCCACGTGTGGGGGGGGTGCAATATTAATAGCCAAGTAAAATACAAGGCCTTTAATGTTATAGTTTGTGGGTGTCCAACCGAAAAGGCGGAAAAAAGGTTCTCGTGGCACTGTATCAGTAGCCGTGAAGGCTGTTAACGCACAGTATGCGATGTCTGACTCTTGTATCTTTGCAATTAAGTTTCCCCACTTGTTACAGGAGGGGGCCAATAACTAAAAACAGGGAGAGGCTGTAAACCACCTCCGTAGGTGAAAACCGCTAGTAGGCACAAGCACCGCTCGGCGAGCAGACAGTAAAGGTCCGAGCAGCTTCAGCGTAAGACAACTGATCCAGGTGTTGTACCCAGGAGTAGCGAGATACAGGGAGGTGTATAGCTGCTGCAAAAGGGAAAATGGAGGGGTCACATCATAGTAATCGTAACGGCGCTAAAAGAACAGTAGTTTAGGATAAAGGAAGTCAGTTACAGCAAAGGCTAGGTGATAGGAAAAGCCTGTTGGTATATAGCTGTTACTGAAGGTAATATAGAGGGATCACATCACGATAGCCATAGTGGCGTTACATAAACAGTAATATGGGATAAAGTAAGTCAGGTACAGCAAGGCTGGGCGAGAGGAGAGCCTGTTAGTCCCAATATACTGTATTAAAACACCTCAATTATTGAAGTGGGAGCAGCATGCTAGTAGATACAATGCTTAGCAGAGCGGAAAAGTACTCTTTAAGTAATATACTGTATTAAAACACCTCAATTAATAAAGCAGGAGCAGCACGCTAGTAAGTACAATTGCTTAGCAGAGCGGGAAACACCTCAATTACTAAAGCAAGAGCAACACGCTAGTAAATACAAATGCTTAGCAGAGCGGAAAAATACATTTCAATTAACACACAGATCTATATCAAAATAACAATTACATTCTCAGAGCATGTTGTTCACAGCAAAGAAACATTGCAACAGTTTGACAAATAATAGATAATCTTACAAACAACCAGTGATCTAGATACTGAGATCATCGACTCTACGTACCAGAGGCCAAGACACTGAGGCAAGAGTAGACAGCAGCCAGAGACGTATGAGAGTGGGATTAGTAAAGATGGCGCAGCCCTGGGAAGGGGTATAAGTAACTTCCCAGAGGGCTACAGGGAGCAATGAAAAGAAGAGGGTGTGCGACACAAAGGAGGGGGTTGGGGCTGCTGAATAAGCCACACCTGGGGTGGGTTTCCCAAAGCCTAAGGTAGTGAGTAGAGGTATGTCAGGAGATATAGGATAGTACTGGGAAAACACAGTTGTAGGCAGGTACTGATACGAAGAGAGATAGAGTGTGTCAGGGACAACAGGAGGAGAAGCAGGAGGAGAAAACAATCAGAGATACAGGTAACTGTAGGTAAGAGACGTGAGTATGAGAAGTTTAGTATGGTACAGAAGCAAAGGAATGAGTGGTAGAGTAGGGAAAAAATAGTGTTTAAACACAGAGTAGAAGTAGGAGGATAAGCAGATCAAGAATAGTACAGTATAGAACAATTTGCTGGGGTAGGAAGGCGGAGAGAGGCGGTGTAGGAGGATGGAATGAGGATGAAGATAGAAAGTGGAGGAAATATATTACATATACAGAGGTAGGACAGAGTAGAGGGGTAAAGAAGGAGTAGGATAAGGGTGCCAATTAGTGGGCAGATCTGGTAAGTGTAGGAAAGTGAGTGAGAGAGCTGTTTAGAAAAGAAGTATAGATGGTGAGATGCAAGGTAAGAAGTAAGTTAGTGTAATTAACAAGGAGTGTTGGCTATAGGGCAGCTTGAGGGGTAAAGGTAAGGCTGCTGTGTACTCAAGCTAGTAGCTAACTAAAGGGCCCTGATAAAAATAGTAGATAGGGGTCAATTATGCACTTGTAACTGAGTCCATAACATACTTTCTTCCTTCCTTGGAGGTAGGTGCAGTGTGAAAGAGTCAAATAGAAGAGGCCACTGGAGATTGTAGGGGATCTTATATCTCCTGGTAGGATTTGGTTTGGATGAGTTCAGGACAAAGCAGAGCTGGTTTTTTCTTCCTTCCTTGGAGGTAGGTGCAGTGTGAAAGAGTCAAATAGAAGAGGCCACTGGAGATTGTAGGGGTTCTTATATCTCCTGGTAGGATTTGGTTTGGACGAGTTCAGGACAAAGCAGAGCTGGGTTTTTCTTCCTTCCTTGGAGGTAGGTGCAGTGTGAAAGAGTCAAATAGAAGAGGCCACTGGAGATTGTAGGGGTTCTTATATCTCCTGGTAGGATTTGGTTTGGACGAGTTCAGGACAAAGCAGAGCTGGGTTTTTCTTCCTTCCTTGGAGGTAGGTGCAGTGTGAAAGAGTCAAATAGAAGAGGCCACTGGAGATTGTAGGGTTCTTATATCTCCTGGTAGGATTTGGTTTGGACGAGTTCAGGACAAAGCAGAGCTGGGTTTTTCTTCCTTCCTTGGAGGTAGGTGCAGTGTGAAAGAGTCAAATAGAAGAGGCCACTGGAGATTGTAGGGGTTCTTATATCTCCTGGTAGGATTTGGTTTGGACGAGTTCAGGACAAAGCAGAGCTGGGTTTTTCTTCCTTCCTTGGAGGTAGGTGCAGTGTGAAAGAGTCCAATAGAAGAGGCCACTGGAGATTGTAGGGGTTCTTATATCTCCTGGTAGGATTTAGTTTGGACGAGTTCAGGACAAAGCAGAGCTGGGTTTTTCTTCCTTCCTTGGAGGTAGGTGCAGTGTGAAAGAGTCAAACAGAAGAGGCCACTGGAGATTGTAGGGGTTCTTATATCTCCTGGTAGGATTTGGTTTGGACGAGTTCAGGACAAAGCAGAGCTGGGTTTTTCTTCCTTCCTTGGAGGTAGGTGCAGTGTGAAAGAGTCAAATAGAAGAGGCCACTGGAGATTGTAGGGGTTCTTATATCTCCTGGTAGGATTTGGTTTGGACGAGTTCAGGACAAAGCAGAGCTGGGTTTTTCTTCCTTCCTTGGAGGTAGGTGCAGTGTGAAAGAGTCAAATAGAAGAGGCCACTGGAGATTGTAGGGGTTCTTATATCTCCTGGTAGGATTTGGTTTTGACGAGTTCAGGACAAAGCAGAGCTGGGTTTTTCTTCCTTCCTTGGAGGTAGGTGCAGTGTGAAAGAGTCAAATAGAAGAGGCCACTGGAGATTGTAGGGGTTCTTATATCTCCTGGTAGGATTTGGTTTGGACGAGTTCAGGACAAAGCAGAGCTGGGTTTTTCTTCCTTCTTTGGAGGTAGGTGCAGTGTGAAAGAGTCAAATAGAAGAGGCCACTGGAGATTGTAGGGGTTCTTATATCTCCTGGTAGGATTTGGTTTGGACGAGTTCAGGACAAAGCAGAGCTGGGTTTTCCTTCCTTCCTTGGAGGTAGGTGCAGTGTGAAAGAGTCAAATAGAAGAGGCCACTGGAGATTGTAGGGGTTCTTATATCTCCTGGTAGGATTTGGTTTGGACGAGTTCAGGACAAAGCAGAGCTGGTTTTTTCTTCCTTCCTTGGAGGTAGGTGCAGTGTGAAAGAGTCAAATAGAAGAGGCCACTGGAGATTGTAGGGGATCTTATATCTCCTGGTAGGATTTGGTTTGGACGAGTTCAGGACAAAGCAGAGCTGGGTTTTCTTCCTTCCTTGGAGGTAGGTGCAGTGTGAAAGAGTCAAATAGAAGAGGCCACTGGAGATTGTAGGGGTTCTTATATCTCCTGGTAGGATTTGGTTTGGACGAGTTCAGGACAAAGCAGAGCTGGGTTTTCTTCCTTCCTTGGAGGTAGGTGCAGTGTGAAAGAGTCAAATAGAAGAGGCCACTGGAGATTGTAGGGATCTTATATCTCCTGGTAGGATTTGGTTTGGACGAGTTCAGGACAAAGCAGAGCTGGGCTTTTCTTCCTTCCTTGGAGGTAGGTGCAGTGTGAAAGAGTCAAATAGAAGAGGCCACTGGAGATTGTAGGGGTTCTTATATCTCCTGGTAGGATTTGGTATGGACGAGTTCAGGACAAAGCAGAGCTGGGTTTTTCTTCCTTCCTTGGAGGTAGGTGCAGTGTGAAAGAGTCAAATAGAAGAGGCCACTGGAGATTGTAAGGGTTCTTATATCTCCTGGTAGGATTTGGTCTGGACGAGTTCAGGACAATGCAGAGCTGGGTTTTTCTTCCTTCCTTGGAGGTAGGTGCAGTGTGAAAGAGTCAAATAGAAGAGGCCACTGGAGATTGTAAGGGTTCTTATATCTCCTGGTAGGATTTGGCTTGGACGAGTTCAGGACAATGCAGAGCTGGGTTTTCTTCCTTCCTTGGATGTAGGTGCAGTGTGAAAGAGTCAAGTAGAAGAGGCCACTGGAGATTGTAAGGGTTCTTATATCTCCTGGTAGGATTTGGTTTGGACGAGTTCAGGACAAAGCAGAGCTGGGTTTTTCTTCCTTCCTTGGAGGTAGGTGCAGTGTGAAAGAGTCAAATAGAAGAGGCCACTGGAGATTGTAGGGGTTCTTATATCTCCTGGTAGGATTTGGTTTGGGCGAGTTCAGGACAAAGCAGAGCTGGGTTTTTCTTCCTTCCTTGGAGGTAGGTGCAGTGTGAAAGAGTCAAATAGAAGAGGCCACTGGAGATTGTAGGGGTTCTTATATCTCCTGGTAGGATTTGGTTTGGACGAGTTCAGGACAAAGCAGAGCTGGGTTTTTCTTCCTTCCTTGGAGGTAGGTGCAGTTTGAAAGAGTCAAATAGAAGAGGCCACTGGAGATTGTAGGGGTTCTTATATCTCCTGGTAGGATTTGGTTTGGACGAGTTCAGGACAAAGCAGAGCTGGGTTTTTCTTCCTTCCTTGGAGGTAGGTGCAGTGTGAAAGAGTCAAATAGAAGAGGCCACTGGAGATTGTAGGGGTTCTTATATCTCCTGGTAGGATTTGGTTTGGACGAGTTCAGGACAAAGCAGAGCTGGGTTCAGAGGCCAAGACACTGAGGCAAGAGTAGACAGCAGCAGTAAGAAAATCATTCTATTTTTTGCAACTTATAAATACGAGTATGGCATCTAGGTCTAGGCGAGTCAATGTTCCACTATATTTGGCTATCATCACACCAATTGTTGAGTAAAATGCCCTCTTCATTATGTGCCTGATCAGGCACATGCAACAACTGGAATGTCCACACAGGTTTCTCATAAAAAGAATACAGGTCATAAACAACATGTCCTACTTTGATAGCCTCAAAGCCCTATCTCTGTACTCTGTCTCATTCAGACTGATGGTTTTACTGCATATCTGCAAAACAAATAGCATATGAGTGATCTGATTTAAGGATTTAAACCTTGCCATAAATAAGACATGTCGGAAAAGCAGGTATGTGTCTTAGAGACTACCCTTTCTCTGGAACAGGCTTCTCATACAAGTAGAGTTATTCCCTAACCCAATTCAAGCTTAACTTGGACTATTGGGTGGACAACTGGAAATTATCCCCTGATCTGGCACCTGTGTCTCTAATGGACAGAGTCAGCCTATAAATGCTTTATTACCCAAATCTCTAGCCTACATGTGACCCTTAAAATGATCTTAGGGTATCAAACATGTCAAATAAATTTGAGATGCATGGCTAGGCTTAAAAAGGCCCCTGTGATCATTAGCCTAGTATACACCACTGAATCCATACCTTCTACATAATATAATCTCCATATCTGACAACAGTCTCCTAAGTGGTTGAATACATGTATATGGGCTCAATCTGACTGTTGTTGGCATTCTTGTTATAGAGACATAGCTCCCTATTGAAATTTTGGCATTCAAAATGCTGAGTGCCGACAAGCTGAAAAAAAGACCAAAAACACAGGAAAAGAATACATTTCGAAAAAAGAATCATTCTTCTTCCTAAAGCTTATTTTTGCAGGGGGTGGGAGTGGGGGCCTGAATATATATATATATATATATATATATATATATATATATATATATATATATATATATATACTAACTCCAAGATCATAATAACTTGGAGAAAAGGGAAGATTCCAAGAAATGGCATCTCAGACTACATAGGTTCATAGGTTGGTACTATGATATTGGCCCTAGGGGCTATGCAAGCCTAGCCATAACAACTCCCAATTCCCTGGATATTTCTTTCCACAATATTTACTTCTCTGGGCCCCTGTCTAGCAGGGTGACTGACATGATCCCCGGGGTGAATTTCCTATCTCCCATCCAATCATCAAGGTTCCTTTTGAAGAGGGCCAATGAGGCGCTCTGCTTGACATGTATGGGCAGTCTATTCCAGAGTATGGAGAGTCTCTGGGTCAGGAACCTATCCCTCCAGCATGTTTTGTTCATTGTGATGACAAGGTTTAGATCCCTGGAGAGTGTGGCTCTGAGAGAGATTGGGATTTCTTTAAGTGGAGCATGTCCAACAGCTCAGGGTTTGACATGGCCTTGTATGTTAAGCAGAGATCACCTCTGAGTAGATGATATGCTACAGAGTATAGCTGGAGTTTTTTTTAGACGGTCAGCATATGGCATCTGCTTTAGGCCTGTGATTCTTTTAGTGAGGTATTTCTGTGGCCTTTCCAGCTGTTGCAGATGTTTTGTGAGGTACATACCAAATGGGGCATTATACTCTATAATGGGTCTAATGAGGGATGAGTACAGTGGGACAATGACCTCCTTTTTTCTGGATGAAAAGTCCTTAGTGATGAGGTGTGCCACATAGAAGGATTTCCTGACTGTTGTGGCAATGTGGTTATCGAAAGTGAGACCACTGTCCACCTGTGTCCCCAAGTCTCTCATCACACTTTCGATGTTTAGCGTCCTGCCACCTATGTGGTAATTCATGGGTACATGTTTTTTTTCCAAAGGGGATAACTACATTTCTTGGCATTAAGCTTGAGCCCATGGCTCTGGCACCAGGCATCTGTTTCTGTAAGGCCTTTTTGTAGAATAGCCACATAATTTGGGGATTCAATAATGGCTCCCAGTTTGCAGTCATCTGCAAACTTTGCTAGCCAGAGTCCCTTAGTGTTGCCCTGTACTTCAGAGAAGTAGATGCCAAACAAGAGAGTGGTCCCAGGACTGAATCCTGAGGTACTCCACTTGTCACTTGTCTGGAGCTGGATTTGGAGTCGGCTACTTTTACAGTCTGGGTTCTGTCAGTAAGCCAGCTGGTAACCCATCGAGTGATGTAGGGATTTATGCCCAGCTTAGTAAGTTTATCTATGATTCTAGAGTGGGGGATGGTGTCAAAGGCCTTAGAGAGGTCCAGATAGGCTGTGTGGACCACCTTACCCTCGTCCACAGCTCTGGAGACTGGTTCGAAGAAGTCAATCAGATTCAGGAGACAAGATCGGCCCTTCACAAACCCAAACTGGGTGGGGTCCAGTGTTTGAAGGTTGCCAATGTCTTTGTTTATAAGTTCCATGATAATGCGTTCCATGCCCTTGAAGATCAGGCTTGTCAGACTGATGGGGCGGATCCTCCCTTTGGTTTAAAAACATTTTGCGTCTACTACTGAAATGAACTTAGCATTCGACTTTCTTGAAACCATCTTGAAATCACATCTTTATATGTTAGCAAACTAATGCTAATTTTTAATCACTTATTCAGATGTGAATCTTAACTTGCTCACCCCAAGGCAATACTATTTGCCCACTTTATTGGTTCTGATTGCTGCTTAATGGCACCTAACCTTTCCATTCATTTCACTTCCTGTGCTGTTTTACTCCTGAGAGCTACTGGGACAACCTTTATTGTACATATCACTGTATAACACTGGATTGTATTTGCACGTGATATTCTCCTGCAAACTTTCTAAGCCTGTAAACAAATCAGCATCATTTATTTAGGATATCTTTACTATGATTCTCTACATTATGTGGCATCTATCTGTTTGGTTGAGTATTTATAGATATAATTTATATTTTTACTGTGTAAATTTATGTTAACATTCTTAGCTTTCCACAAGCCAAATAATCCAAATTATTACTAGCTTTTAAATGAGTTCGCACTTTTTATTTCCATACACAAACATCTGTTTTGATGCAATATTGCCACCCAGTGGTCAAAATGTATAACCAATGTGCATACATTTATTTTATTATTAATTAATTTATTTTTTGACATTGACTATCAGGAAAGTCCAACTAGGTAAGTGCCAATTTTCAGCAGAGGCCCGGGTAGAAAAGCTCCAAAGAATTGCAAAAACATTTTAAGAAATCTTCAAAAATAATACAACCCCCCCCCCCCCTACAGTTTAAAGACATACCAAATTAGACATGACATGATAACATTGGTTAAAAATAAATACAACTTATATGAAAATGATTTAATATTTAGATAAATATTAGCCAGTTTAGAGAAAATAAAGGTAAGTTAATATAATACAAACAGAAACTGCATTATGTAGTGAGAGAAAAAAAGCAGGGTTATGACATATTTAGATAGAGATTGGGGAGAGAAATCGAGTGAAGTTAAGAAGGGAGTGAAGAAGGGGGAGTAAGGAGGTATAAGGTGGGAACAGGTACTTGTTCATATTTGGAGATATAGATTACCTTTGGCTGAGCAAAATCAGAGCCTGATTTTGGCTATGAAATCCTTCAGAATGGTTTTAAATGACTGGAGGGAGGGTTTATACCTGATGGATAGAGGTAAGGAGTTCCAGGGCTTAACAACATGGTTTGAGTGCAGGCTATGCTCAGCATATTTGATAAATTTGTGGACAGAGAGCCATTTTTGGTCACTGGATCATAATAGCCAAGTGGGAGCACAGTTTTACAGAATGGTATTTATTGTTAGAAAAGCTAGTAAGAAGCTGTGCATATGTTATTTGATGGGGTAGTTCTATCCAATTCAGGATTTTTGTGCTATACAGAGGTGAACTCTGAAAGGGGCATTTGTTGAAAATGTAGCCACTTTATTATACCATTGCTCAAGTTTTTTTATGATGCCTCGAGTTTAGTAAGGATGGGACTGCCATAACGTAGTGAGGGAAGGAGGTAAGCAGTGGCAAATGTCATTTTAGTTGTGTTGGCGAGAAAGTTTTTGGCTCTATAAGGCATCCCCATTTTTGGCTATTTTTGCTCTGCAATTTTGTGTATGCAGGTCAAATTTAAGATTATCATCCACCATCATACCTATTTATTTGCTGTGAGAAATGACTTCAATGATTGTATTATTAAGAGAGATGATTTGAAATTGAGTTTTTCCATGACAGAAGGATTTGGGAAAAATAAGTATTTGTTTTTTTGTGAGGTTGAGCATGAGTTGTGAGTTACAATGTCATGTTTCAGTGGCTGTTAAAGTTTCCTAAGTAAGTGTTTGGAGGTGTGCTATGTTGTCAGATGTGCAAATGAGTGTGGATACATCTGCATACTACATTAGGGAGGCATGTTATGTGGATGTGGAAAGGGTGTTGGTGTGAATGTTAAAGTGGAGGGGACCAAGGATACGGCCTTGTAGTACATTAGTGGTGACTAGGTGGTATGAAGAGAGGGTGAAGTGCCATTTTACTGACTGATACATATTGGACAAGTAGCTATTGGACCATAGATGGGTGGGCTGAGATAGACCTAGTGAGAAAATTTTTGAAATAGAGGTTTGCTATGACAAAGTATGTCAAGGGCTTTAGACAGGTCTAGAAATGAGGAGACTAGTTTGTCATTATCACTAGCAGTATCTATAATGGTTAGGAGTGCAGTGCTAGTACTAAGCGAGGAACAGAGGTCATGTTGTGCGGGATATAGGAGTTCTTCCTGCAGGAGATATATTCAAAAACAATTCCTAATCTATCTTTCAAGTGTTATGGAGTGGGAAGTAAGACTGACATAGGTCTAAACTTAGTGTTTGTTTGAGGGATAATGTGTGATTATTTTCCAGAGAGAGGGACCGTGGGATTCCTGGATTAAAATATTTATAAGGATTGAGTCATAATAAGCAGTGATATTGGCTGGTATTTTAAGGTATGCACCTGGAAGGTCATCAGCTGAAGGAGAACATGGCTTGATTTTGTTTAACAGTAGTTTTATATAGGATGTGGGCACATGTCTGAAGGTGAAAGTGGATATAGTGATATATAGTTGTTGGGCAGGGTTGGTATTAGATGCTGTAGAATCCTTGGTTAAGGGCTCTGTACTATCTCTACAATATGCGCTGAATTCTATTGTGGTTTCAAGTGATGAGTTATTGGGAGAGAGGTTATGGTTAAATGTATGGCTGGGATGTAAGATTTCTTTGATGGCTAACCAGAATGTTTCCGAGTGGTGTTTACTACTCTCCTGAAAGTTATTATAGTTTACTTTCTTTGTCTTCATTGATTTACTTTTTAGTATAATTGCAAAGCATTCTGAAGGTTTCAGTAGATTGTGCTGTTTATAGTTTAGCCATTTCCTATTCTTTTTCTCTATCCTGCATTAGCATTCTAGTCTTTTTGGATAACCAAATTGCATTATTTGTATTTAGTCTCTTCCTCAAGGAGGCTATTTAGGGTATTCAGGAAAGTTGTGCTGAATTCATTTACAGCATCATCTAAGGGGAAGATTTCTAGGATGTTTCAGTTAATAGATGATAGAGTAGTAATGAACATTTCTGAGTTAAACTTGAGCAGGTTGTGCTTTATAAACATAGTCTTTAAGATGATGTGAGATGTCTGGTTGTACAGATTCGGAGATAGTCACTGAGAGAGTCTGACGTTATACCTGGGGCGGTGAATTCACTAGGGGGTGATATTAGGAATCAGTCTAATAAGGAGTTTGATGTATTCCAATAATGTGTGGGGCTATTAATTAGTTATGTAAAACCATATAAGTTCATGTTGGGTGTAGGGGAGTTATAGGTTATGTTCAACCAATTGATATTCACATCACCTAGTAGTATTTTTTCCTGTGGAATTGCTATGGATATCCAATGTATGATATCTTTCAGTGTAGCTGTATTGCTAGCAGGAGGGATGTAAATGACAGTGACATGTATTTGTTTATTTTCAAGAAAGTAATAAGAAACTCTGCTGAAGTGAATTTTTGTATTGGTGTGTTGTATGGGTAGTATTGTAGCAGCTGGGAAATGTTAAAGCAATGACACCAATTTTCCTCTTTATACAGTCATTACAGATGATATTTTAACTGGGCAGTGTCATTTTGGAGTAATTTATGCTGGTTTTAAGCCAAGGTTCAGTTATAGTGACAATATCAGGCTTGTGTTGGATAATCAAGGCATATAGTTCAGTAGTATTATTTCTTGTGCTTCTAAAATATATCCAAAAAGAGAAGTGACCTCCACTAGAGTACGCTCAGCAAACAACAACAATTGTAAAAACAGAAGAGCGTTACACCACAGGTAATGAAATCAAGCTGAAACTTTTGACTGTAGCTTCAACAGTGCAGAATACATGATGTAAAAAACATAACAGCACCAAACGGAGACGTCAGATTGTGATTTCAACAGTGCTGGATACACGATGTGTAATACATAACATCGCAAATGCAAAAAAAAAATTGAAACTTTAAGTTAAAATTCCACAGTGCTTGAATAAGTAAAGAGCATAAAAAAGAACCCTTTCTGAAGAAGGCTTGATTAGCTGAAAGCACTTGTCCATCTGTTTCTATCAGAAGGGTTCTTTTTTATGCTCTTTACTATATGGAATCAAAAGTTAGTTTATTGTGGTGGTGGGTTGACCATTGTGGGGTTAGAGTAGTGTGTGGAAGGAAATTGTCTTAATGTTGGTTGTGATAGCTGCGGCCAGGATTAGGGTGAATGCCTCCTCCTTGGAAGCTTTTAGAATATTGGGGTACTATCAAATCTTGTGTTTTGGAGAATATTGTTCCACTTAATTCTGTTTTGATTTCAATTGAAATGCTGTTAATCAGTCTATATTTGTTATGGAGGAAGTATGGATAAGTGGTTGGGACAGTGTTGGAGAGATGTTGAGAGCTATTATTGAGTCATGGGAAGATAAGAGATGCCTCAGTATAAGAAGAATAGAGGTTTAGCTGAATAGTAGCAGTATTAAGTAAATGGATTAGTATTTTATTGATGAAAGGTAGTACAGAAATAGGAGTCAAGTAAGAAGCGAGAGGTTTCTGGGCTGCAGGATATTTAGTGGTGGTGGGGGATCTGAAAGGTGATAGAAGCTAGGTAGGAAGGAAAGAAGTACCTTCTATGAAGGAAGATAGGTTTGTCCTGGTATCTTCTCTTGTGTTTCTGAAATGTAAGGAATAGAGGAGTTTGAAATTCTAGCATATGCAGATGTAGTTAAGATAGGAAATAGTGAGGGTTTATTTGGGGAAGTAGAAGATGAATGTAGAATAATAGATATGTACTGCTGGGGAGTGGTTGAGTATGAATGGATATAGTGCAAAGCAGCATAAGAGGGGGAAAGGTTGTTGGGAATGAGTGGAAGTTGGAAAATAGGAAAATAGAAGCAGAAGTGTTAGTATGATAGTAGCAAAGTTGTTTAGAGAGGGTTTGGGAATGAGTGCCACAGGTGAAACGTGATTGTGAGAATTGGGAGGTAAAGGAGTGAAGTGAAGCTGAGCAAAGCAAGGTTGAGCAGAGCAGGCTTCCTTCCCCTCAGGTGAATTATTATAGAGAGAAACCAGTTTATAACTGATACAAAGCAATTAACAAGGAGGCACAAAAACAGAACAGGTCTTTTTTAATTTACTGAATACAGAAACCAGGCAGTCAGGGAGACTAAGTAACTAGCACATACAATGTAATCTATTGGTTAAGAAAAAGAAAGTGACCAACTTAGTAAGTGGTCCTTAGAGTGTGAGGACTACTCCTTGAGGGGAACGTCACAGTCATTTTTCAGCACTGGGCAGGTGCATATTTGACAAATTAAAGTTTATACACAGCAAGGCTTTTCTTGCTAAACTTGCTTACACTGCACAATGAAAAGTGTTGGGGTCAGGGATGGATGTCGTGACCACAGGCTATTGCACAATGACAGTATTCTCAGTAAAAACCTTTGCAAAGATAGGCCTTGGGGCAGGGCATTTGGAGTTTTGGGGCCATGGATGGATGTAGTATCCACAAGCTATTGCACAATGACAATATTCTCTGTGAAAACTTTCATAGAGGTGAACCTTGTGGCAGGGCTCCTATAGTTTTGGGGTTAAGAATGGATGTAATGACCACCGGCTTTGCACTGCAAAGGAAGAAAGACAGCGACTGAGTGGATGTGGAGACCAAATTCATACATACAACTCTGTTCTGTCACTAACAGACCCAGTTATTTAAAATTATTCATGCACAAAATATTCATAGGTTCATGGGTTTGTAAATAGTTATTAGGCTATTGATTGGTGAGGAGCTTTAGAAGCATGGGCACCCACAGGCAGGTGCAAAGGGATGCACTTGCACCCCCCTAGATTTTGACTTCAAAAAAAGTTTTGTGATGTAATACCATCACAATAATCAATACATGCTTGAGCACCGGAAAGCAGTAGAGTAACATCACTCTAACAGTTATGTGAGTTCCGGTTTGGTTTAGTAAGGTATTTTATATTTGTATATGGTGTTAAATTACGATATTGTTCGGCATATATAAATATTTTTTTCCTGTGGTTCCTGTTCTATTTATTCTGATAATTAGTTTCTTTATTGTGGTTCTTGCTGTGTTTATGTTTCATTCCCGAGATGTGCTATAGGTGAATTGGCAAATTTATAAATTTGCCCCTGCATGGCTTTCAATCTTCACTCTTCAAGATTGGAAGATGAAACATTTCCTAATATACCTACCAACTGTCCATGATTTTGACTCAGATTTTAGCTCTGTTAAAACTGATGACATTTGGAGAAAGTGTGGATTATTACTTGATAAATAATGACGATACTTAGAGTTTTAGATTTCTTTTACTTCAGAAAATATATATTAATTCACATTCTTTTAATCTGTCAGTAGTTTAAGATAATAGTACAAATATTTGAAAAGTGTTCCACCCTGGGTTATATTTGGATTTCTTAGTGATTCTTTTGAGATTTGTCCCTAACTGACTTGAAAGTTATGCTTCCTTAACAACTTCAGTTAGGAAGTTCACAGCACAGTTAATAACCTTATTAATTCTTGCAGTTTGTTTGATGATATAATATGGTTTGATATTACTTAAGGATTATTACCAGTAAAGGCCCTTTTTGTGTGGAATGGGGTGGACTTTTTAAGACTCTGAATGATGAGTGTTTTTCATAATGAGGTGCAGCTGGGAAGGGGTTGTTTTGTGATGGATCTGCGGCTTCTCCACTGGTTGTCTGTTCTATGCTTGCAGGTTCATGCTTACCAGACAGTGCATGTCAATGCTAGGAGGGAGTCTGGCTTTTCTATACCCTAGACTGACTGGATTAAGGGGTATCAAGAAATATAAATGAATAAGTGAAAATACTGAACCAGTTCACACTTAAATTTGTGGGCCTTAGCTTACAGCAATATGGTACGTTCAGTTTTTGTTTTTAAAAATTACAGTTACCCAGAAACTTTATAATTTTACATGAATGAGTTTAATATTACAGTTCCATTGAGGTCTTATTTCATACCACTATAAATCCAAGGAGATGCCATCAGTTTCTGTACTACAGTCTGGAATACAGCAGCAGTTCTTGGTTATCCACACGTAAATCGATATACCTTGGAGATATGGCCTCTGGGTTTGCACCCATGTTTAGAAGCCCAACAATTCATTTCCCATTAAGTTTTTAGCCCTTATATTTGAAATATTAATAACCCAGAGGTGAGCAGAACATTTACATTTTGCGTCTAACCAGGAGGACAAGGGTGCTAAACTGAGGTAAATTTGTTAAATTAAATCCATTCATCCTGAATAGTGTAAAAGTACACTGCTTTATGTGAAGAGGAAGACAGTTCCAAAGAAATGGTATTCTCTGTGATACATACCTATCCATCCAGCATGTTCTGTTTATGTTGCAAAGCAGAATTAGTTGAGTGTTTATAATAGTATAAATGGCACTTTGCACCTATGTAGAGTTTTACTTGTTCATTCATTCCATTATTTGTCAGTATTTCTGTCTATCAGTCTTGCTTGTATATTTGTCTCAGTGCTGCTGGTGCCACAAATCATTTAAACAGTCCACTGCATCAAGCCTTTTACTTGGAATAACACAGACAAAGAGTTCATCTTCATACTTTTTCAGTGACATGCAGATCCTTTTGAACACACCTGCCTGTCCAGTTATACATCTTATAAAATGCCCTTTTGTAGTATATATTCTGCACAGCTGGAGGAATGAAAACTTCACCTTTAACTGTAGTTAACCTTAGCCCAGACTAACTTTTCTTGCTATATATCATCTAGATATTGTTTAGTGGCTAGAACCCTTCAGTATTTTCCAGCATTTTACATTTACTTTTGATTCCCTATAGAGATTTCACATTGTTTTAGAAAATACTTGTTATAGCTGTTGTGTCACAGTCTAGGCAGCACCGATGCTGTAGTTTTCATTGTTGGATATCACCCACAATCTTATGTTCTGAAAGTGTGAGTGGTTTTAAACAGTCAGGAAGTGTGCACATAAATTGGCAAAGACTGGCTCTACAATGAATGCAAATACAGTACGTCTGAACAAACAGGCACTGGTTCTTGCATGTAGGTAGCATATCGTGAACTGTCAAAGCAAACTGTGCAGAGCTGTAACAGTGCAAGTCAAAAAAGTGTGTTGGAGAAGTCCTGCACAGAGACACAAGATGTGCAGATGTGTGAAAATCAAGTGTAACATCATAAGTTTATTTAAGTAAGAAGAGAAGCATGGCCTTGCACTAATAAAGTGTGACGTTGCTGTAACATGCTGCAGGTACCTGGACATAGCTGTGCCTGCATATAGATACAAGTACTGCACCAGAAGACTTAGTATGAATGTGTCCACTGGGGGGCACCAGCTTATTTCATTCATATGGGTGGAAAGGTGATGGATAGTAAACCAGGAAAAAAAGTGGGGAAGAGGAGACAAGGGGAAACAAACACAGGAGGATGACAAAGAAGGAATGAACAATAGGAGGTGGGAGGAGAGGACATATTAAATTGTTGGTGGAATAGAAACTGTTTTTCTGAATTACATGTGGGGAAGTGAAATAAAGACAAATATAGGGAAGCAACAGTAGGGATGTCAATAATAGAAGACTTGAAGGTTATGACAGAAGAACATTTATAACATGACAGGATAGACAGTGATGGGTCATCACACAAAAGGGAGGGTTCACAAAGGGAGGGGGTGACACACACAGGATGTAAAAAATGTTGACGGGGATGATTTGAAGCAATCCACAAAGGATGGTTATGAGACAACCACATGAGTACACACATGACAGGGAATAAGAGAAGGGCATTACCAAGATGGCCAGGAGACTACATATCTGTTCCCTGCCTGGAGGTTGAGAAGTACTTGATGTTGAGGGGTGCAGTATTTTCTGGCATCTCAGTGTCTGAAGAATGACAGTTAAACCAGTCTTGAACTGACTGCGAGAGGCACTAATATGGGTCCCACAACTTATCCAGCACTCCCTCCTCTGCATCTTCCCCCACTGCCTGCAGCTGGGGCTACTCAAGCAGTAAAGTATGTCCCAAACGGCCCACTATAGAGTATCCAAAACTTCTCCCCAGTGAGACAGTCCTGGAATTCACAGCAAATAGCTACAGCAGAGGTGACCTGCAGAGGGAGATATCATGGCAAGTAAGCCAATATTAATACAATACAAATGATAAAATAAGGAGAAAATAATTGGAAGCAGGAAAATCAAATGAGCGACACTTACTAGATCATGGAGCCAGGTGCTACAGCCATGTGTGATAAAAGTAGTACTTTTACCACATGTAGCTCAAGTACCTTTCCAGTTTAATTTCATCCCATGCTTGAAAATCAAAGGGAAAAAAATGGCTTTGTTAGCACTTTGAAGGCATTGTCAGGATTTTCAGTGAAGATTAATATGCTGACTGGAGAGATCAATGTCCTGGGACAACCACAAGGCTGTCAATAGACTTGAAAGTATGGGCCACCTTCTTATATATATATATATATATATATATATATATATATATATATATATATATATATATATATATATATAAGGGTGGGGTGAAGATGCCAGTTGTCACACACAGTGTTACACACACACACACACACACACACACACACACACATGCACACGCAGCCACTGCATGTAACAGTAACATAATATAACACTGCAAAATAGAAAAGCAGTTATTTTAAAAGTGAAAAAGGCAAAGTTAAAGATGGTTACTGAAAGACTCTGAACATTTCCACTGTACTCCTCCCTCCCACTGGGCATGTTGGTACAATTGTCTCCTCTTAAGGTCATCATACTAATGACTACATTGCTCTCTGAACTGCGGATGCCTGTTGTCAGACTTGGCCATCTGCGAGGTCAAAGCATAAAATGATTTTCCTGAATGGGCCAGTCTGTGCCTCCTCCTTTCTCTCGCTCTCTTTCTCTCGCTGTACCTGATGATGCATAGATAGGGGAATATTTTTAATTTCATTATTGTACCAGCTTGGGGCTATGTTCTAGGCTTTAACTATAGCCACCATTTCTGTTCACAGTCAAGAATCAAAATGGAGATATTTTTTGAAACTGCGCAGGATCAGGTATGAACCATGCCTGGTGCAATACGAGAATAGGCAGCTCAGGTATCGGCCAGGTTGCCTATTGCTGCAGGAGAGGCTACTACAGAAAATGAACTTCAAACAGGTGTCAATCAGCTGACAGGCCAAAGCACTTAAGGCAGAATAACCAAGACAGTACATCTGGTAACATCTTAGTCATAGTTAACTCCACAATCAGACACACAGATACACCACTCACGAGGCTGAGCAAAAATAGTGTGATGGTTAGCCGTCTCTCAGATGCCAGGATCTTCAGAGTCATTAAGGCCCTCAAGTACCTTCACCCTAAATAGACATATGACATGATCATTGCCTCCGTGAAAGTGAATGATTTGAGACATACCTCCTCGGACAATATGAAGAGGGACATGTTGGAGCTCTCAGAATTTGCATCAGAAATTGGTACAAAACTAGTACTGAGCAGTTTTTCAGTCAGTCTCCTCAAATTACCTGCATAGCAGTCAAAATCAAAACTATGTAATGGTAGCACTGCTTGGCCACTCTGGTGGCAGAGATAGATACAGCCCTGACTATGACTCAGGTGACCTGGGTTCGATTAGCAGTTTGGTCAACTGACAGAGCTTCAGGGAAAGATGGGTATGCCTATCCTGAGGGGAGACTGGTGATATGGGTATCTCCTGTGACGATCCTTATGGAGACTGTGGATGTCATCGGGAGGAGGCATGGCCCAAAGAGGAGGTGGGAGGGGACATGGCTGAACTGCTGTGGAGACAGGATGATACACTGCAAATTCCCCATCACATGACTGGCCTTAGATCCAACCATGTTACCATGAGGAAGTGGGGAGTGGGTAGAGCATACAAGATCCTTCCCAATGGATGCAGGGATAGCCAAGCCTTTGGGATGCCCTTAGGATCCATACCAGCACCAACATGCACTAGATTAAGTTTGCAGGGGTTACGGAGATTGGCTGATAGACCTGACATGGATGTGGGGGACTAAGCTGGTTCAGTACAATGAAAGAATGAACCCCCCCC
Organism: Protopterus annectens; assembly: GCF_019279795.1. Classification (NCBI taxonomy): domain Eukaryota; kingdom Metazoa; phylum Chordata; order Ceratodontiformes; family Protopteridae; genus Protopterus; species Protopterus annectens. The sequence goes on along the minus strand of NC_056744.1, from coordinate 142,932,553 downwards.
AAAAAAAAGTAATAAAGGTAGTACTGCTCAATGCCAGAAGCTTAAACAGGAAGTTGCACTCCTTACAGGCATTCTTAACTCTTGAAAATATAGATGCCTGTATAGTTACTTAAATATGGTTTCAGAACACTCTTTTAGACCCTATACCAAAAAATGATGACATTATTGCATGGGGAGTGTCTATACTTCTAAGAAGCCATCTTGCCTTCAGACTGTTAAAACATGTCAGTTACCTTGAATTTCTCCATATCTTTTTCTCAATACATAGAATGCTGTACCATATCACAGCCAACTGTACCCCCTCCATGCCACCTGCAGCCCAGTAGACATATCTAAACAAATTGACATCCCTTCCTATTGAACCTAATACTATTTTCTTGAGAAATTTCAACAATCCCTCCATTAACTGGGAAAGCTACATCACCTCATACCTGGGAGACCAACTTGTTCAAATCCCAACTAGGAGTTCATAAATATTGGACTTGGCTCTCACCAGTATGGACACCTTATATTCAACACCTACAGTTACCATGTCACTGATCAAATCTGACAACCATTTAATAACACTCACTGTGAGGGTAAACCTGACTTACCACAAAACCCTTCTGTCTTTAGAGACTACTCTTTGGTAAACCTAAGCAGCTAACTGATGACCTGATGAAATTTAAGCACCTTCCTCACCTTGATGACCCCATCTTGCATGTTTCCATTTTTGTGTATAATTTCTGTTCCTACTTCAAAACATGTACTGAGGCATCGCTATAAATAAGAAATGAATACAATACCAAATTCAGGGATGCACCCTGATGCTGGAACCCTAGTATGAAAAAATACAATAAGAGGAAGAAACTCATAGCTCATAAAAGCAAGCTTAATAATCCATCATCATTAGATGAACTCAGAAAGATATGCAAAGAGATCAGAACCAAAACTGAGTCCACTAAAAGTAAGTACAAACTGGAAATTGCAGGCTCTGCTAAGGACAACCACAAACCTTTCTTCAGCTATGTCAAAAACCTTAGAGATAATCCCTAACAATTCTCAGAGCTAATGCACAACAACAACAGCATTTCATCATCTTCTAAGGGCATAGGAGACATATTTGGCTCTAACTTTACTCCTATATTTCCCCCCTAACTTTCACAAGTTATTAGCACACCTACACCATCCCCTCAGATCACCGACAAGCAAGTCTTGAATGATCTACCCAAGGCCAAAAGCACTTGCTCTGTGGGCCTTGATAACGTGCTAGGTTTTATTCTTGTCAGCACCAGATGCTGTCTGGTAGACCTGCCACTAAATCTATTCAACCTCAGCCTCTCCAGAAGATTCATACCAGAGGAATGGAGAACCGTGGCAGTTATCTTATTCCACAGTGGGGGATGGGAAACTTACTTATCCAGGAAACTATAGACTGCAAGCCTCACCTGCCTTATTGGTAAAATAATGGAACACATTTTTATTGAACTGATTAACCAATACATAGCCACTCTTCAACCTTCCTCCCCAAGCCAGTTTGGGTTTGTTAAAGTGGAGAAATAAAATGGTTCAAAGAAGCCTCCTGAACCTGTTGGACTTCTTTGGACATGTTATTGATGCATTAAAATTGGGCAAATCAGTTCACACAGCCTACCTGGACCTGACCTGGCCAAGGCATTTGATACCATCTAATATTCTAGCATTATAAACAAACTAATCAAATGAGATATAAACCCCTATATTACCCACTGAACAGTAAACTAGCTAACTGGCAGAACCCAATCTATTAGTGTGAAGGCACACTCTCTTTGAAAAGAGTAGTTGCCAGCAGTATCTCACAAGGAGTGGTCCTAGCATGCATACACACACACACACACACACACACACACACACACACACACACACACACACACACACACACACACACACACACACACACACACACATTTCTCTTTGGTCTTTAGTTGACATCAAGGACCTGTGGCTGACCAAACTTACAAATGACTGCATACTTTGAGTTGTCATTAATTTTCTATCTGACTTCCACATTCCTCAGGAGAGACTAACTTGCACCAAGTGATGCCAGGACCATGGCCTAAAGATAAATACCAAAAAATGCAGCAAAATGTTTTTTGGCAAAACTGGGCACCCATATACTTACTGTATAGGTAACACCCCTTTGAAAGTTGACTCTGCCAGTACGGACTTGGGCACTTTCTTTGACAGTGAACTATCCTTTGATCATTATGTATCCATTGTTGTTAGGAAATCATTTTACCTTGTCAGACAAATAGTCAAGGGAATTTCTGACAGATCTGAGAATGTTATTATCCCCCTCTACTCCTCCCTCATCAGGCCTGTAATAAAGTATAATGGCCCCTTTGGTATGTAACTGTCTAAACAGATGACCCAGCTTGAGAGACAACAGGGTTTCCTCACTGAGATAATCAAGGCCATCTTCCTTGAGCTACCTAGACCTCTTAATCCTTTTTCCCTCTCTCTCTCTCTTTCCCTTTTTTCCTAGAGAATCTTGAGAGATTACCTTTTTCTATCCAGAAGAGCCTTGAAGATCCAGTCCAGTTTGATCTCCTCCACATCTGCAAAGATAAATAATACCCTCAACATCTAGTCAAGAGATCTTAACTTCCACTGAAAAATAAATAAGACCTGCTGATGAAATAGCTATATGTACCAGATAGTCCCTCTCTTTTGTGGAATAGACTTCCTTTAGATGTAAAGTCTTGTATTGAATATGAACCTACAATGAGACCATGTGCATACATGACTCATACAAAAGTGCATGCTCATGGTTGATAGTGCTCATTCATGCATGTGCGAAGTTGCATGCAATGATAAAGAACTGTGCAGCTTTGGGCATTACTGTTATTTATAAACCTTCTCACCAGAAAGATCATTTTGCTAAGAACTTCATAAACTTCTCTAGAAAAAGGAAATGTGCTATCATTTTCTGCACTTCTATTTACTTCATTTCTGAGAAGATCATTAGAAAGCCAAAGTTAGACAACAAATGTACTAAAAGTGAACTCACAGAAGTTTAAGCATTAACATTTCCTAAAGTACAGGATAAGATAGAAAGTGCATTCACATTACTGGTAAGATACGTGCAATTAGTATTATTTCCAAATATCATTTATTCATTCATTCTTTTGGCTTTTCCCGGTTAGGTCACCACATGGATCACCGGTCCGCAGATTGATTGGCAGTGATATTTATACGGACTTGAGTTGCCAACCCAGTGCCCAACCTTCATAGAAGGCACACACATACACACATGCACCTACCTGCATGTCATTAAAACTCACTTGACTGCAGGGAGGACATACAGATTCCACACAGAAGGAGCTCCAACTGAGAACTTCTTATTGTGAGGCAACAACGCTAACTGCTGTACCACAATAGCCAACTTTGTTAAACTGTGCATCTAGGGATTTTGGGATATACTCCAGAAAGCATTATTATGTCTGTTAGTGTCCTAGGTACATGACAATAGAAATGTACAGAACCGCTGTGCACTGACAGCATTGAATGTAATGACATGCACACACCATCAAGCACTCTGCAGGCAACACTGTCAGTTTGCAAAGTTGTACTTAGTCAAATAATACTGATAGATACAGTCATGCAGGTGGAGGAGTGAAGAACAGACTGTTTTGCAATTGGTGCTTGCCCGTATGGGCCACCCATAACTAGTAATCCCCACTATATATATATATATATCTATATATATATATATATATATATATATATATATATATATACATATATATATATATTTATACTTTCTTCAGCTGTTCTTACTTAACTGTCTTCTACCTTACTGCCTTAGTTTGTTGTTCTGTGTCTTCTTAAGTGTTCAAGTGCTCTTATTCTGCACTTAGTGCCTCCATAACTTACTGCTCTCTGCACTTGTTTTTTGTTGTTTTTAATTTATCTGCATTGATTTAAACTGTATTTGTCTTAATATTGCTGCACACTCAAGTGTGCTAGCTTGTACTGCATTTAAACTGTTTTTGCTACTGTTCAATCTGCTTTTTTCCAAAAAAAAAAAAAGATCTATGCTTGTTTCCCACCTTTCCTGTAACTAGTCTAGTCCAGATACAGATTTGCTGTATCCGGGACTGTTTTGCAAGTTTCTGAGCCCCCCAGACCTTTCTGTGGTGGAGGAAAGCCTTCTAGCTTATCAGTGGGAGTGGTAAGCACTAGGTACCACAAGAGGAGTGGTTTTTGGTTCAGAAATTGTAGTTTATTGGCCGTTTGGGCATTTTTTACATCCCTTTCAACTTTCTGGTTTAAAAGCCCATGTTTGCACACTGTGCAGCAGTGCTCAGCTGAGGTAAACTATTTCCGGTGTCAGAAAGTCTGCTCTTCAATTTTTCCCTTAGAACGTGCTTATTCTTTTACTCTTTGCACTTCAATTAGTGTAATCAGCTAGCACTTTAACAGGCTTTTGTAGCATTTATTGTAGCACACTTAGGTGCTCTCAGCACTAGCTGTTTCTACTCAGTAACAGCACCAGTGCTTATTAGCTATGATCACCCCTCCTGGTATGATTGTAGGGCCATTTCCTGTGCTTTATCCTGCTAATCTGGTGCACTTGGGCATTCTGAGACAGTATGGCAACTGTCTAATGTACACAGACAACCCTCTCCTCTTACCTCCCAACACTCATACATGTGAGAGATGCACTTGTATCACCAAACTGGAAGCAGTGCATGCTCCAACCAAGATTGGACTAGCTGGTCAAGAGGAGAAGGTCAACACCTGCAACTCACTACATAGAACACACAGCCCTCCAAAACATCAACCATCACAACCCACACATAGAAACACAAACCATACACCCACCTTCGCGGAGTCTCCCAATAAAAATTTACCCAAACAACAGAGACCCCTGAGACAGAAATGCACTTGACCACCACAATACAACACCAGCCCCAGAACACATAGCTCACCATCACAGTGTGCTCCTCAACCCAAGCCCTTAAGGCAAAACACTTTGTCCAATATACTAATCATAGGAGACTCAATTTTGAGGCAGACTGATGTCCCACTCACTAGGTTGAACAAGGAGAAGGTGAAAGTTAGTTTTCCATCAGGTGCCAGGATCCACCACATAACCCATGCACTCAGGTCACTCCACAACAAGTACAAATATGACTCAGTCATTGTCCATGTGGGTATGAATGACCTGAGACCTACCGCCCTGGACTACATGAAAAGAGATATGGTGGAACTCTTGGATTATGTGGCCCAGGCAGGTATGACCCTAGCCCTGAGCAGTATTCTACCGTCACTCAGAATAATACCACAGTACAATCAGAAAATGATTGACTTCAACAATTGGCTAGGCTTCTGGTGTCATTCTAAGGGGATCCAGTATCTGTCTGCCTGGGATGACATGAGCGACAGACATCGATGCTTTGCCAGAGACGGCCTGCATCTGTCACCCCTGGGATTCCGGGTACTGGCTAAGGCTCTTGCCACCCCTATAGTGCCTTTTTTAGGCAGTGTTCCAAAGACCAAAATTCCACTGTAACAGCTACAAACAAATGCAATCTGAGGGTCATGCTGCACAGTGCTAGAAGTCTACATTTCAAGATGCACTCGCTCAAAGCTCTCCTCAAAATGGAGAATGTCGACATCTGTGCTGTAAAAGAGACCTGGTTTAAAGAGGCAGAAAGCACCCCTCTGCTCCCAGGCTACAACTCATTCCATACCTTTCAGCCCCAGAATACAGCTGGAAGCTCCAAAGGCAGTGGTGTCTCCATATTGTTAAAGGATACGCACACCTCTAGACTGGTAGCCCAGAATAATGCATCCAAGATATTTCAGGTACAACTAACAAGGGCTAAGATGGTGATACAAGTCATAGCCTGCTACAGAACCCTAAACATATCTCTGGACTCTCACTCCAACTTCCTAAGCACTCTGGAATCTATCAAGGTCCAACCCAATACTCTCATACTGGGTGACTTCAACTACCTTTCCATCAAATTGGAAAACTATTCAAGTACCAATGTACAGACCCAGCGCTTTCTGGAATTTATCACTTCCAATGCCCTGAACCAACTCATTCTGACCCCCACTAGAGGAAGCACCATCCTCGACCTGGTTGGGTCTATATTATAAAGCCAAAAGCTGTAAAGAGCGAATTTTCTTCAGCAAAATTAATCATAGGGAGAAACACTGCAGAAATAATATAAAAAACTTTAATACGGTTAGCGCTTTCACATCACAAATGCTTCTTCAGACCGTGAATGAAACAACATAAGCTAAAACCACTTTATATACTTCTTAAGCTCTACTAAGTTGCTGTTAATTGATTCAATTAACAGCAACTTGGTAGCGCTTAAGAAGTATATAAAGTGGTTTTAGCTTATGTTGTTTCATTCTACCAAGTTACTGTTAATTAATTGATTCAATTAATTAACAGCAACTTGGTAGAGCTTAAGAAGTATATAAAGTGGCTTTAGCTTATGTTGTTTCATTCATGGTCTGAAGAAGCATCTGTAATGTGAAAGTGCTAACCGTATTAAAGTTTTTTATATTATTTCTGCCATGTTTCTCCCTCTGATTCATTTTGCTGAAGAAAATGTGTCCATTGGTGTGAGAGGGAGTTAATTCAGAGTGGCTACACTATTGACTTTCATTGTAAAGTGCGAATACAAGTGAATCGACACAAAGAGCAGTGTACAAAAATAGTGAGACACATATTGGGTGAAAATCAAAACACCGAACGTGTTTCTTTAAACAACAGCACCATGCAGGTATACGTACATTAACTAAATAAAACTAAAATAATACACTTTTGCAGGGGGGGCAACCTCCCCTGCACGCCCCCACACCCCCTCCTACTTAAATATACCAACTCTGAGACCACACTACAGTGGGGAAAAAGGATATATTTCTTTATCCCCAGGATCATGCTGCCGGCCAAACAAATACGTTCGATGTTCTGATTTTCGCTCAATACGTGTTTTGCTATTTTTGTACATTGCTCTTTATGTGTTGATGTACTTGTATTCACTCTTTAGAGCTTTTGGCTTTATAATATTGACCCACCTGGTTATCACCAACATGGGAGACTGTTGCTCCACACCTATAGTCAATTCCTCCCTGGTTAAATCTGACCACAAACTGATCACCATGGAAATCTCCATCTCACCTACACCCCTTGCTAAGGTGACCACCCTGAAAAACTTCTCTAAAGCTGACTTTGGGCTCCTAAAAACAGAGGTGGCTAACTTCTCGGCACCCATGCCAATGGCAAATAGCTGCATGACTGCTGAATCATACACTAATGCACTGTACGAGCATGTACACAAATGCATTGACCTTGCCATACCAAATAGAACTAAGACACTCTCTTCCAAAAAAAGGAAGCCAATCTGGTGGTCCCCAGCCGTCAATAAACTCTACAACAGAAGGAAGAAACTGTTGCAGAATAAAATGAAGTCACAAGATTGGAAAACCTCCCTTATCAGTCTCAACAGAAAAGCGGAGATCCCTTATCAAATCCCCTAAAGCCAGCTATGAGGGCAGAATTGCGTCTGACACCAAAAACAACCACAAAGCCTTCTGTAGCTATATCAAAAACCTCAAAGACAATACCCAGATTTGCTCTGGGTTATTGCAAAATGGCACCTCCTATACTGAGCCAACAGATATAGCCAACATACTGGCCGACAGATTCAGTGCCAACATTACCCCCCCAAGGGCCCTATCACAATACCAAAAGAAAGCCTGGTACCCACCATTTTTGTGGCACAGGTAAAAGCTGCATTATCCAAAGCCTAGAATACAGCATCCATGGGACCTGATAATATCCCTGGCTGCATCCTACATGAGCTACAAAATGAAATGGCACCACATCTGTGTGCCCTGTTCAATCACAGCCTTACCTCAGGATATGTCCCTAATGAATAGCGCACTGCTACAGTCATCCCACTCTATAAAGGGGGAGCAACTGCAGAACCTGTGAACTATTGCCCCATTAGCCTGATGAGTCTGGTATGAAAATCCATGGAGCACATCATCATCATGGACCTGCTTAACAAAGATATACACAGTCTCCAAACTCTTGACCCCACACAGTTTGGCTTTGTCCAGGAGAGATCCTGCCTGCTGAACCTGGTTGACTTCTTCGAGGCAGTCATCAAGGCTGTGGATGAGGGTAAGGCAGTGCATACAGCCTACCTTGACCTGGCCAAGGCCTTTGATACCATTCCCCACTCAGGTATCATTGATAAACATACCAAACTAGGCATCAATCCTTACATCACTAGGTGGGTTACAAATTGGCTTACAGACAGGACCCACAGAGTGAAAGTTGTGGATTCGAAGTCAGACTGTCGATCAGTCATGAGTGGAGTCCCACAGGGCTCGGTCCTGGGCCTTTTCCTGTTTGGCATCTACTTCTCAGAAGTCCGGGCCAATACAGAGGGACTCTGGCTGACCAAGTTCACTGATGACTGCAAGCTAGGAGTCATTATCAACTCCCCAAGTGATGCAGACATTCTACAAAAGGGCCTGTCTGAGACCATTGACTGGTTTCGGAACCATGGCCTGAAGCTTAATGCCAAAAAATGCATTATCATCCCCTTTGAAAAAAAACTCAGTTCCCATGAATTACCATGTTGATGGGAGCCCACTGAACACTGAAGGGGCCATAAGAGATCTGGGCACCCAGGTCGACAGCCACCTCACCTTCGACCACCATATTGCCACTCTGGTTAGAAAGTCCACCCACTTGATGTTTGACATTGGCGTCATCCACAAGAAAACATCAATTCTTAATCATGATGGATCTTAAAAGGGGGGCATCAATAGAGAAAGTAGTAATAAAGCTCAGACTAGCTATATTTTTATCAGAAATTTTTTTAGTACTAGCTGAGTCTGAGATAATCACTTCTTCAATAATGATATCCTCATTCGTAACATTTCCCCTTTTAGAAATATAAAGGTCTGAATCACTGTTTATTATTTGGGACCTAAAACTATCATGTTCACCATTCAAAAGAGGTGTAAAATGACCATTTGACCTTTTCGCAGAGACCTCACAAGTTAATTCATCAATTAATTTGCCTGGGTAACCCCGTTTGGTAAACAAATTCTTCGAAAAAATACATTCATCATTAAAATCACATTCCAAGGAAACCATCCTTGCAGCCCGAACAAGTTGACCCTTGATGACACCCCTCTTCTGAAAGAAGGGATGGCAGCTCAAAAAATGTAAAAAAGAATTAGAATATGTTGTTTTCCTAAATATTTTGGAAATAAACCTATGGTTATTATGGTCCTTAATTAGATCCACATCTAAAAAGGAAATCCTATCAGTATTAAATTCCCATGTAAAATCCAAAAAAATCAGTATATTTTGTGATATGTCTCACAAAACTTTCAGCTGAATCCACATCCCCTCGCCATAAAATAAAGATGTCGTCAAGGTAACGGGTGTACCAAACTGCTCTCTCCTTGAAGACAGTGTCCTCAAAAAGGAAATTCGTCTTCCAAAATGCCATCACAGTGTTTGAAAATGTGGCTCCACAAGGGGAGCCCATGGCTACACCCATTTTCTGCAAATATAGTTCCTTGTTGAACATAAAATAATTGTTGTTCAAAACCAATTCTAATAAATAAATAATTAACTCAATACATGAGCCATCAATTGATTTCCTCACCGTGAATTCTCTAATCCATTCACACCTGGTACCTTGCAGAATTACGGTATATAAGTCCCGTATATCAATGGTGAGAAAATTCAAATTTCCTGAAAATGGAAAATTATTTATAGCTGTTAAAAAGGCCCACGAGTCTCTAAAATCTGAGTCTGGTCCTTCAATACTAATTTCAGCTTTGCATCAACAAATTTAGCACACCCATAGGTTATAGATTGCCTTCCATCAATAATTGGATGGAAGGGAGGGTTATTAAGGTCCTTATGTATTTTGGGTAATCCAAATAACATAGGAGTCAAAGGGTGTTCTATTAATAAAAAATGGTATAAATCAACGTCGATATGTCCCTCAATAAATAGATAATTTATGAAGCCTTTCAACTGCTGATATGCTCCATTCATTTCATTGAGGGAAACCTTGAAATAAGAATCCAACATTCGGGTTATGAAGCCCGATAAGGGAGGTGGGTTGGTATTTATGGATAGTGAATGCTATGACCATAAGATTTGTTCTTTATTGGCATGTGATTTTTATGTCAAGGTTTCCCTCAATGAAATGAATGGAGCATATCAGCGGTTGAAAGGCTTCATAAATGATCTATTTATTGAGGGATGTATCGACGTTGATTTATACCATTTTTTATTAATAGAACACCCTTTGACTCCTATGTTATTTGGATTACCCAAAATACATAAGGACCTTAATAACCCTCCCTTCTATCCGATTATTGACGGAAGGCCATCTATAACCTATGGGTGTGCTAAATTTGTTGATGCAAAGCTGAAATTAGTATTGAAGGACCAGACTCAGATTTGTAGAGACTTGTGGGCCTTTTTAACAGCTATAAATAATTTTTCATTTTCGGAAAACTTGAATTTTCTCACCATTGATATACGGGACTTATATACCGTAATTCCCCAAGGTACTGGGTGTGAATGGATTAGAGAATTCATGGTGAGGAAATCGATTGATGGCTCATGTATTGAGTTAATTATTTATTTATTAGAATTGATTTTGAACAACAATTATTTTATGTTCAACAAGGAAATATATTTGCAGAAAACGGGTGTAGCCATGGGCTCCCCTTGTGGAGCCACATTTGCAAACCCTGTAATGGCTTTTTGGGAGACGAATTTCTTTTTTGAGGACACTGTCTTCAAGGAGAGAGCAGTTTGGTACACATGTTACCTTGATGACATCTTTATTTTATGGCGAGGGGATGTGGATTCAGCTGAAAGTTTTGTGAGACATATCACAAAATATACTGATTTTTTTGGATTTTACATGGGAATTTGATACTGATAGGATTTCCTTTTTAGATGTGGATCTAATTAAGGACCATAATAACCATAGGTTTATTTCCAAAATATTTAGGAAAGCAACATATTCTAATTCTGTTTTACATTTTTCGAGCTGCCATCCCTTCTTTCAGAAGAGGGGTGTCATCAAGGGTCAACTTGTTCGGGCTGTAAGGATGGTTTCCTTGGAATGTGATTTTAATGATGAATGTATTTTTTTGAAGAATTTGTTTACCAAACGGGGTTACCCAGGCAAATTAATTGGTGAATTAATTTGTGAGGTCTATGCGAAAAGGTCAAATGGTCATTTTACACCTCTTTTGAATGGTGAACATGATAGTTTTAGGTCCCAAATAATAAACAGTGATTCAGACCTTTATATTTCTAAATGGGGAAATGTTATGAATGAGGATATCATTACTGAAGAAGTGATTATCTCAGACTCAGCTAGTACTAAAAAATTTTCTGATAAAATATAGCTAGTCTGAGCTTTATTACTACTTTCTCTATTGCTGCCCCCCTTTTAAGATCCATCATGATTAAGAATTGATGTTTTCTTGAGGATGACGCCAATGTCAAACATCAAGTGGGTGATTCACCCAGTTTAGTGTTTAGAAAAGGACTGAATTTGAAAAATATTGTTGAGGCGACTAGTACAAGATGTTATTCACCCCATTGTGGTATGTACAAATGACAAGCATGTTGTTGGTATCGATACATACAAGTGGGTAACAAATTTAGTATTAAAGGACGGAATTATGACATCAAAGATAAATTTAATTGTAATACTAAAGGATTGGTGTACCTGGCTTTATGTTCGAAATGTCCAGCTTTTTATGTGGGCAAAACTGGGAGACCACTTAAAAACAGGATTTATGAGCATATTTATGCCATTAATAAAGTAAATTTGAACAAAGCGTTAGCCTGGCATATTAATACCTTCCCTGAACATGAATTCAGATTTTTGGTTATTGAAAAGATTTATGAAAATGTGAGAGGTGGTCCCATGGATTTGAAAATAGAAGAGAGGGAATTAATTGGGCAGCTGAGGCTTAACTCCTTATCTGCACCAGGGCTGAATGACTCAGTCTCCATTAAAAGTATGCTGAAATTGAGGGCATTAATGAGATGACAAACACATACATAATATTTATATGTTTTATATGGTCATTTATTTGTTTTATGTCCTATGTATTGAATGCTCTTTATATATGTTATTTATTTATTATTTGAACATTCTATTGGTACATTTTTTCTTGTGGTTTGGTACTTTAATTAGTGGCTTGGTCTTCTTTTGAAGGAAATGATGTCATACCAATTATCAGTTTTTAAATATAAATTTGGTTGTATTTTCATTCAATTTTGTCTGATGAAGTTTGCTTAATACAGTAAATGAAAGTGCTAACTTTTTAACTTTTTACTTGGACACCAGTGTGGTTTGTTCTCCATTTGGTGTTTATTTTCAAGTGTTATTTCTTTGCCAATCATCGAATATAACACCCCATTTGGCATGCAGCTGATCAGACACATAGAACAGCTGGAGAGGCCACAAAAGTACCTCATAAAAAGGATCCTAGGCCTTAAACACATATCCTACATGGACAGACTCAAGAAACGTCAGCTGTTCTCAGTCTCTTATCATCTACTTAGAGGTGATCTCTGCTTGACCTACAAAGCAATGTCTGACCAGCCCTACTTGAAATGCTACACCTAAAGAAATCTGAATCCCCTGCACCACACACTCCAGAGATCACAACCTTATTACCACAGTTAGCAGAGCATGCTGGAGGGACAGGTTCATCTCACAAAGACTGCCCATACTCTGAAATAAGCTTCCCATTCATGTCAAGCAGAGCACCTTGCTGGCCCTCTTCAAGAGAAATCTTGATAAGTGGATGGGTAACAGAAAGTTCACTCCAGGGATCATTTCAGTTGCCCTACTAGATATGGGCACTGTGAACTAACATCGGGTGGCACAGTGTCTGGGCAATTTTTTTGGACTAGGATTGTAAAAGGCCTATGAATATATATATATATATATATATATATATATATATATATATATATATATATATATATTTATTTATATATACAGGGGATCCACTTTGGCGACCCCTAATCAGGAAAAGCAGAAAGAAGAAGATATATATATATATATATATATATATATATATATATATATATATATATATATATATGGATCTATTGCTAATAGTCAATCCATGGAAATGTCAACATACTTAAATCGACAAAAACACATGAGCATGCTACAGAACATGCTCTGAGTCCAATCAGAGAGAGAAGGATATTAGGCTAGATGTTTCTTCATATTAAAGTAAGGGTATCCTTCCCTGCTTATAGCCACACATATTGCAAGGATACATATTAAAATAGCATGGACATGTATCTGGATTTCTCACTTGGCTTTCTTCTTAATATTAATTTTGCAGTACATTCTAACTTCATTTCCATTTTTGCTTTATTGTTTGACTCTCATTTGATTTTGCACCACCCCTTTTAATCAGTTCATGATTTTAACTATGCACTAATAATTTTACTTGTTTTGCAACCATTCGTATTGTTTGATAATGTCAGCTCTGTTTCTTGTAATTGGCTGCCTCATGTTTCTTCATTTTTATCCCAGCAGCAATTCTTTCCCTTTTGAATGACTCACACAGCTCTCCAAATGTACAGAATTTGGCACAATCCTTCATCTCAGTTAGATAAGTCCGTAAAACTGCAATACAACTCTGCTAAATATTCTCTTAGGCTCATAGTTATTCCAAGATTACTAAGTGTGATTGTTTTTTTTTTAGTGCCTCCTCTTCAAGGAAAGCTAGCTGGTTAAATAGGTTCAAGGCTTCTTTTGTACTGATACTCAGTATGTAAGTCACTGTACGTTTTCAGGCTTCTTGGCTAATTGAATTACTGATGAATAAATCAAATTTATGGATCCCAATCATCAATTCTTTTTCTAAATTTTTTTAAACAGGTAGAGAGTTTCAGAAGGTATCAGTTGTTGAATATTTCCTCTGAGAATTATACTTTTGCACTTCTAATGTTAACTCTTCCAAACAAATATATTTCTTCAGTTCTACAGTTATATTTTCCCTGTTCTGGCAGATACTTCTCCAGTTCTGACAATGAATAATATTAGTGTGCATGTGATCTAACTTACCTATGTTGTATATTCAGACTGGGACTACTCTATAGCATTAGTGCACCAAATATGCAGATCAGTTTAGTTCATTCATTAGCAATGAAGCTATATAGTCATATAGAGACAAACCAGTGATTCCTGGCATTGCTTCTACATTCAAGTGTGCAGAATCAGTATATACACTTTCAAGAAGAATTCTGTGTAACCCTGAGAACTAGCAGCATGCTAAATGATCCATTACTTTCAGAGTATGAGCTACCATACTTTCTTAATACCGAAATAATATAAAGACTCCACCCTCGTCATGAATATTCATTGTGGCTCCCCAGGAATGATTCTGATTAGGGCCTTCTAAGCACTCTGGTTGGTTTGAGCACCCCTTTCTGAAAAGCAACATACCCTGAATGAATGCTGAGATGACTTTAGAGAGAAGGTGGAAGTTTGTAAGTCATCAATAAAGATGTGTCATCTGAAGACTGAGGCTGTGTTTATTATTTTAATGGTTCTCTTTTGAATGAGATAGCTCACTCACAGCACAGATAATTATTTTTACTTTTTCAGTTTATGTAAAGTGATATTTATTGTGTTATGGGACTCAAGTTTCAGAGTTAATTATTCGGATCTTGAAATTTATCTAAAAGTCTCCACACATTTCATCTTCTTATCACCATTGTAACAACATTTGTAGTGTTTCTCTTCAATGTACTTTCTCTGGCTCCACTTTAACTCACTGAACATTACTTCTGTACAGAGCATTTCATCATACCGAGATCATCAAAATAACAGCTGAATGAAGTCTGAAATCATTAGGAGCTATGCTTAACTCATCAAATGAATCATTATGTAGAAGTTTAAATGAAGGTATCTGTGAAAATGTTTTGTAGGGATGAAGCTCCATCCGCACCCCAACATGGTTGGCTTTACCTCACCCTATACTTATAGCTACTTCAAGGCTGCAAAACCTAAGGGAAGAGGGAATTACAATAATTCCCTGTTCCTACAGCTCTGTAGTTTTTGAGATATTTTATTAATATATAATTAATTAGGCAAACTGCGGGGGTGGAAAGTGATTTTCCTCAGTCTTTGTCCTTCTTTTGAGCTATATAGTTTGTATCTGACTTGACAGCTCTTGTTTTTGATCACTGTATCACTGTAGCTATTTTTGTTGAGCTGGATAGGATGAATCAGACTACAATGAAGTCTTTACGATGATGTCATGTAGGTTACTTGGAATGGGGCAACTCCTGCTATGAAGTCATTTTTTTATTACATCATACAGATTCCTTATGCTTACTTTGGTAACAGGCAGCTCCTACTATCACGTCATTTTTTATGACTTTGTATAGATTCCTTATCTTTACTTTGGTAATAGGCAGCTCCTACTGTCAAGTCATTTTTGATGACTTCGTATAGATTCGTTATGCTTACTTTGGAAATGGGGCAGCTCCTACTATGAAGTAATTTTGATGACTTCATATAGATTCCTTATGCTTACTTTGGTAATGGGGCAGCTCCCACTATGAAGTTATTTTTGATTACTTCATATAGAGTTCTTATTCTTGCTTTGGAAATGGGGCAGCTCCTACTATGAAGTAATTTTGATGACTTCATATAGATTCCTTATGCTTATTTTGGTAATGGGCAGCTCCTACTATGAAGTCAGTTTTGATGAATTTATATAGAGTCCTTATGCTTTCTTTGGCATGGGGCAGCTGCTCTCTAGTGTCACTTTTAAGGTTAGCACAAGGTTTATCTTCCGATTCACTGCTATCATTGTAGTAGCACTAGTGTTTTCCAAGAAGTGCCATACTAATAGTGCCACACTCAAGGCTTCGGCACAAGGACATATTAATTGGTACTCAATGCAAATCTGTGATGTGTAAGTTCTAAGGGCCCAGTTCCAAAAGACATGCTCTCAATATAAGTGACTTACTCCAGTTAAAGCCTATCTTATAGTTAGACCTTACATCAAAGTAAAACACTCTGAGAGAAAGTCTTTAGGAATATGGTCACAGAGGTCCACCATAAAATCTATGCAGCCTAAGATCTCAGACAGAGTACGTCCCAAAACAACTGGAATGCATAAACTGACATCAGATCAGTATAACTTTGTGGGATGGCCTTATGTCAACTTGTCTGGTAATTAAAAATCAGTGTTTTAGATTGTACTTCTGCTTCAATTAACAATCTAATAGTGCTAAACTTAAACAAGATACAGTGATACATTATGTGAACTTGCCCTGAGTTATGATGCTAATATCATTTGCAGTGTATCATTTGCACTGCAGAAAAAAAGTGACTCAGATGATACAAAAGTATGATTTTTTGACCTATGTATCACACTTGAGGGAGGTCCCTCTGAGCCATAATTTTAAAACCATTTTAGCATGCCATGAGTTATTTCTTTTTATTCTGCTTTACATTAGTTATATATAATTACCTCTTGTTCCTTACTTCCACACAAAAGGAGCTGGGGTAGTACTGAAGGCATTAAAGTGTGATAAATAGTATTGTGAAGTCAGCTAACTTCTGTTTTTTTTTCTGACAAAGGAAGGTTGCAAGACTATACATTAACTGTTTGCTTTAATAGTAATGCAGTACTTTGTGCCAAAACTGAATTCAGCTTTGGTCAAATACAGCTGCATAAAATTGCTACAGTATTGCTATCATAGACTGAATAAAGTTGAAATACCTTAACTGATATAAAACTGAATTATAATCATACAGCAGACAATCTATATACACTATATAGGTACACTCTGTAAACACCATTACCTCTGCAGATTTTCTAGATAGATTCTATAATTATAAAAACTGCTAAGGTTTCCATACTCTGAGAATTTTGTATGAATTTTGAAACATTTGCTGTTTTCAGAAGGAAGTGAAATTAGTATAATCTGCAGTCTTACAAAAAAAAGCTTCCTGCATTCAGAACAGTTAATATGCTGGACAGAACATTCTGCAGTAGAATTGCCCACATATTATATTTTCTGTTCATATGTCTGAAACCTACTTCAATGTCTGACTCAAGCCCATTTACCAGGGAACTCATTTAAACATTTACGAGAATAATAATTACATTTATTGGATAGTGTAAGATGACAACATTTCTTTCATTCAGACCTTATTTTGACAATCCTCCAGCAACAAACATTCAGGTAAAAACTATACAAATAATTCTTATTTTTTCTCTGCACAATATAAATGTCATATCTACTTCTGATAAGAACTCTCATGGCAGGTGCTGGGTGCAAACCTTTCATTGAGATACCTGGTTCCAGATACAGGTTGTCTATGCAAATACAACACATATCAGAAGGTGTCAGAGATGGCACTACTCTGAACTTGTAAAATGAAAAAAGGCTCATGTAGTGAACAGTCAACAGCAACCCTCAATGCACTGTAGACTGTTAGTTTATCACTGAAGTAAATAAGAATGCTGACTGACTCCAGGTATCACATAAAATGGGCACTTTATAAATTCCAAACAAAAAAGAATGCCAATTACATAAAAACAGTCAAGCACTTTCGTCCATTCAACCTTGGACTTCTTCAGAACCATTTAACTTACATATAAAACCTTTTTATTTAAAAATCATGCAGTCATATGGTTCAGTTAGTACAACATTTAAAATTTTTAAAGAGAGAGTGTTACATTTAAGCATGTAAAATGTGATTAACCTCAAGATACAATACAAAAAAAACACTGATCAACCTAAAAGTACTGTGAAACAGTATGGGACAAAATGAATGAATAAAAGCGATAATGCAGTGAACTAAGCATTTTTCACCAACCTTTATATGTTTCTGAGTTACTCAAATTTGAAAAC
The DNA here is from genome assembly GCF_019279795.1 of Protopterus annectens. NCBI lineage: Eukaryota > Metazoa > Chordata > Ceratodontiformes > Protopteridae > Protopterus > Protopterus annectens. Next base: position 142,914,588 of record NC_056744.1, on the reverse strand, counting down.
AAATAGCAAAAATTCATACAAGGTGTGTATAATATAAGTTTCAAATCATTCTGTAAGATCCTGTCTTAAACTCTGTTTTAAAAGTAGGGATCCAAATGTACCTTAATATGTGTTGCTTGGTTGTTTCTCTTTATAGTCCGGCTGATAATAGTTTAAGTATTGGTGCCAATGAGGTGTGGTCATTTAAACCAGAAACTGCTATAGCATTCCTCCTGAGTTGCTGAATGAGCCCCTTTTTTCTGTGTTTCCCAACTGCTTCTTCTGGTGCTCTTAGGTATTATTTCTAAAATACCAAAGTTTGTAAATGTGGGGCAGCTCTCACTGTGTCTATAAAGGACATTATTCATGTTGCTTTTGGCAATTGCGTGTAAATGTTCATAAGCACATTTACGGAAAAGCCTTTCTGTCTTTCCAATATAGAAATATTTGCAGCTTGAACAAATTGCTATATACACTGTTCCTCTGGTGCAAGAGCGCCCACAGGCAGGTGCAAGGGGGTGCAATTGCACCCCCCTGGAATCTGCTGATTAAATTAAAAAAAGTGTTTTGGGCATTCTTCTTTAAGAACGCCCTTCAAGTCCAGGCGCAGATGCTGACATCACCGCACGGTGTACAGTTTGCGAGTGGGAACTGAAATGGACGGTTTCAGGTTTGCGATGGATTTATTTTACCTGCTGCGAGGAGGACTTCACTGAAGATAACAGACGGGACACTTATCAGAGTGAGTAAGGTAGGTGTGTGTGTGTGTGTGTGTGTGTGTGTGTGTGTGTGTGTGTGTGTGTGTGTGTGTGTGTGTGTGTGTGCATGTGCCTGGGCTATAATCAGGGCATTATCCCTCTGTGAATACTGTTTGGCAGATGTTTTAGGTCTCATTAACAAGCCAAAAACACAAGGCCCCAAGATGGGTTTCTTATTAGGGGAGGGAGGAGGTTTTCCACCACCCGACAATTAGAGGAAATCCTTCACACCTCCAACTTAATGTATACTAAGATTGATGACAACTGAGAGTAGTTAGTAACCCCACATCCTCAGTGTGAAACATGATCTTTGTAGTGTTAAATAAAAAGAAGCCACACAGGAAAGTCTCAGAAATGGTATTCATATGCTCACCATGTGTCATTTTAATGATGTAGGATTCCAGTCTCAATAAGTAGGACATCTTGCAGAATATACTCAGCACAATCAGCTATCTATAAGGTTCACAAACTTTGATTCCTTTCCAAACATTCTCTTGGCAAGAACATGTGTTTGTTTTGAACCACTTCTGCTTTATCCTTCTGAAATGCTGCTGATTTTCCAATTGCTGTTTGGATTATATAGTTAAAAAATCAATCATGGAACTGTATCTCAGAATTGAACTCCGTTTCAATTGCATATGCTGTAGCTTCCAGTTCTAGTCTACTTGCATACTGACTTTATGCAACTTTTCAGAAACTGTTAGAATATGACAATCAGTTTCAAATGATCCTGTAAATGATTATAAATATTTTAACAGGCAACATCAGAAATGTTCATTACGCATATAGCTGTTGATAGCTTCTCACATGCTCAGATTTCCAGTTATATCTAAAAATATTGAAAAGTTTCTATTCCATTTTGTTTTGTAATTGCCATCCGTATAAATTAATTTCCTGTTATCAGGAAGTAACTTAAAAAACATTCATTGTCAGCTCTGTTTGGGGTGTTTATTATCTAACATCTGAATTTCTATTATATCCCTGCTACAATGAATATGTAAAAATTAAACATGAAGTAAGCATCCAAATTTTAATGCTTAGCCTAATGTTGCATGGCATATGTATTTAACTGGTAATTGTCCTGTGTCTTATACTGTTTTAAGTAATGTTTTTAATACAAAAAACAATGAGTGGAAATGAAAGTGCTCTCAGACCTCATATGTTTTCAACAGACTTAACTTTGATTTATTTGAAGTTGGAAGGGTTGCTTAATTCTGAAAAAAAAATGAATGTTTCTTTATTAGTATTGTATGCAGTATACACAATTTCTTGTTAAGTTACGAGTTCCTCATCAGTAAATTTTGTGTTCTCACTGGTCGCTTTGTTCTAGAAGATTTTATTTGGGAAGCTAAAGGCTATCAAAATAGAAATGTATACTTTCAATATAGAAGCTTGCAAATTGCAGCTGTGCAAGTCCTTCATAGATGTCCTCTACAGCAGTCAAAAATACAATTGAGGTATTGCTAACCAGATGTGTAGTAGTCAGAAAATCAAACTACATGACTAACATACCAGTGAGTCCAGTAATGCAGAGAAAGAGGAGACTCATCTTACATCTCTCTTTTTCAGAAGCAAAAATAAAAGACATAGTGTGGTAGAAATTTGCAAAACAGTGCATTAAAGTCAGTAGATTTTACACTGTCAGTTTGATAATATACTGATATATCTTTCCATCCTTTTTGTCACTGTCATTTTTTTAATGCGTTTCTGAGTAATAGCCCACATTCCTATGGGAAGTGGGGAGAGTTATGTTCTGTAAAGTATTCAGATGTTATGCCAATTAGATGTCCAGATTCTTGGCTAGATGCACCTATTTTTCAAGGGTATTTGTACCTATTCTCAATGTCTGCAGGTTAGGGTTTTGCTTGTAGTGGCTTTAGAAGTGATATATAAGATTGTATGTATACAGTCATAATTTATGGGAAGATGAGACTATTTTGGCAACATCTGCAACAAGGAATATGCAACAAGAAGGGTAAAATTTAGAGATATTGTGGAAAATGTATGGCAAAAAATGACATTATGTTCAGAGATTGTTTGTCACTAGTTATAGTGCAAGAAGGGATAAGCAGATCATATGTCTGGAATATAGATGAATAGGAAGGAGATAAGAGAAGTGAACCCAGGTGAGCTTTCAGCTGAAAAGAATCAGGAAAAAATCAGAATCCTGAAGGTGGATGCACATGCAAATTCAAATATATGTTTTTTTTAAGAGCTGCTTGAACATCTGGTGTAGTTTCAAAAGAATGGAGAACAGCTGTTTTTCTTTGGTGTAACTGTTTCCTTTAGGGGACTAGTAGATATAAGTCAGTGGTTTTCATTTAAAAGGAAGAAGATTGATAACCCCCTCAGAAAATTATGGTCTATGTTTTCAAATTTAGTGGATTGCAAAAATATGGGTGTCTTGAGTAGTTTGTGTGCATGAAGAGTCTGCTAACAAGTGTAGCAATAATCAGATGGGGGAATAGGACATTAAAGTACGTAAGGATATTGGGTGCGCACCTGTACTTCACTGGAGCTTGACTTTGACACACCATCTTAGAAAGGAGAGACAAATGATCAGAATAAGTCCAAGAACAGTTGGTTACTGAGCGTAGTGTTTACTATGGAAATGCTTGTTAGCAAGAGACTGAACTGCTAAGAGCTCTTAAGTGGGGGCATTGCAGAGAAACTGGCAAGGAGGACTTTTTGTGACATTTTTCAAAAACTCGTTTTCAAGTAAACAGAAAGCAGAAGCAATGAAATCTAGAAGAATGAAAAATATTGCAGTTATTGTTAAATACTATAAAATGAAATATTATGTATCCTGAATATAGTAACCCTAGATCTACATGAAATCGCAGATGAATGAAAAACATTGCAGTTATGCATAAATGCCATAAAATGCAAAATTATCTATCTTGACCATAGGAACCATGTTACTGCTTACATTAAATGAGTTTCACCAGAGTTAATTTGATGGTAGTGCATTCTTTGCTATCAACATTCTTTTGCTAACTGATCTGAAAACTGTAGTCTTGTACATTTAGAAATGCACTAGATGATCTTGGTGCATTGTAAAGCAAATACCTGCTTTCAGACATCCATCTTTGACAGTGTGTGTTATACAGTTTCATTGTGTCAGATTGAAAATTCATAGACACAGTTTTCACTACTATTGAAGAAGTGTGAACTGGGCAGGGTTGCTGCTTGTCAGTCATAGCTGGATGAAGCGCAATTTCATGTTCAAGGGGCCTATGATTTTGAAAACAGCCCAGAGTTAATCTTTATCTGCCATTGGCAAAATGTATTTTCTTTGAATGTGGGATTCAATGCTGTTTCAATGCATGCGAGTTTCAAGGGCAGAGAAGTTTTAATGCTAAGTCTATTTTCATTGTGAGACTGCATTGCTTTGTTTAACAGATGTCTATTAGGGTTTGTGCTGTAAAATGCAAAATAAAACTTTCAAATGAAATCTAAATCTTCGCAGAAGTAAAGCAGTATGCACATTACAGTGTTTATGGTAAATGGGGCAGAATAACCAAGGAATGGGACATTGGAATGGCTGCAGGGGGGAGGCTCCATTCAACCATGATTTTGTGAGCGGGGAAAAGGTAGCAAACTCAGACAGCCCCGGTTGAACTATACCTCTCAGTTGTCCATATTTTTGCAGAATGAATAGATATTTGCTTCTTATTTTTGGCTTGTTCCTCATAAAATTTGTGGTTTTCTAGCAAATCATTTAGGAATGAAGTCACTAAATGACAGACATTGAGTTTCAGACGTCATAACCTTCAGAAAAATGCATGCTAATGCAAGACCTGTTATTCTATCAACTGTCTTACATTTATACAAGAGCAATTTTCAGTAGTGTTTGTATGTTCCCCAAATATATTTGGCCTTGTCCAGATTTCCTGCATTAAGAGGTTGAGAGATATGTGCAAATCGCTTTGTAGAATTCGGAATATCCAAACCTCTCCATTGTCCCTAATTTTGGCTCAAAATGTTGCTCTCCCCTAATAATCCCTTCTCAAAATGGCAATTTTGGAAGAAAACGTGGGGGGTTTAATATATATTTAATAATATATAACTGTAATGATCAGAGTTATTACTTTTATTTCCGAAATGCATGTAGATACTCTTATTTTTTAGCTGCTCAAGTTAACAGTGTTAATATTAAAAAGGTGTCCCTTTTTGACAGGTTCCCAGCTGTATTGTGTGGCAACTTTATATTTTTGCATCACATTTTTGGTCTGTTTTTCATAAAATTGTGTTTTTTTGGCAAATTAGTGGCAAGTCATTAAAGATTGAAGTTAGAAGGAGTTGCATTGTTTTTTTGTAGTCTTAGAGAAAGCATATGACAGGGTGCCTAGATAGGAGTTGTGGTATTGTATGAGGAAGTCAGTAGTGTCAGAGAAGTATGTAAGAGTGGTACAGGATATGTACGAGGGTAGTGTGGCAGCGGTGAGGTCTGCGGTGGGAGTGACAGATGCGTTTAAGGTGGAGGTGGGGTTACACCAAGGATCAGCTCTGAGCCCTTTCTTATTTGCAATGGTGAAGGACAGGTTGACGGATGAGATCAGACAGGAGTCCCCGTGGACTATGATGTTTGCAGATGACATTGTGATCTGTAGTGAGAGTAGGTAACAGGTAGAGGAGACCCTGGAGAGATGGAATTATGCTCTAGAGAGAAGAGGAATGAAGGTCAGCAGGACTAAGACAGAATATATGTGTGTGAATGAGAGGGAGGATAGAGGAATGGTGAGGATGCAAGGAGTAGAGGTGATGAAGTTGGATGAGTTTAAATACTTCAGATCAATAGTTCAGAGTAACAGCGAGTGTGGAAGAGAGATGAAGAAGAGAGTACAGGCAGGATGGAGTGAGTGGAGAAGAGTGTCAGGAGTGATTTGTGACAGACGAGTACCAGTAAGAGTGAAAGGGAAGGTCTACAAGAGGATAGTGAGACCAGCTATGTTGTATGGGTTGGAGACAGTGGCACTGACAAAAAGGCAGGAGTTTGAGCTGGATGTGGAAGAGTTAAAGATGTTAAGATTTGCACTGGGTGTGACGAGGGTAGACAGGATTAGGAATAAGTATATTAGATGGTCGGCCCAGGTTGGAAGGTATGGAGACAAAGCCAGAGAGGCAAGATTACGTTGGTTTGGACATGTGCTGAGGAGGGATGCTGAGTATATTGGGAAAAATATGCTAAGGATGAAGCTACCAGGTAACAGGAAAAGAGGGAGGCCTAAGATAAGGTTTATGGATTTGGTGAGAGAGGACATGCAGGTGGCTGGTGTGGCAGAGCAAGATGTAGAGGACAGGAAGAAATGGAAACAGATGATCCGCTGTGGTGACCGAAAGAAGATGATGATAGCATGCATTTTTCTATAGGATATGACATCTAAAACTCAAATGTCTGTCATTATTTAGCAACTTCAATCCTTTTTAGGAAGAATATGGGGCAAAAAATCTGGACATTCTGCAAAACCCTGGACAGCTGAGGGGTATGCTACCTCCTTCTTATACAGACAATATTTGTTTCTTATCCAAAAAAGACCTGCTGCCTAACACAACTATCTACTTGGTTCATGGGGAAGACATGATCATAAAAAATGAACAGCAAGCAAGAAACAAGCTCAAGATAAATTGCTTAAAGGATTCCTGCACAAGTTATGGATCACACATGATAGATTGGCATTCTGTTTAGTTTACGGGTAAGCCTGCAAAGATGACTACAAGTCTCCAACAAAAGATGACTGCAAGTCTCCAACAAATGTAATGAGCTTCTGAAAATATTGTAATCCTGTCCTTTTATTACAAATACTGTCATATGCATTTCAATACCCAAGGCTTATACATTATCTAGTTATGTAAATATTCTCGGCATGGCGACAATGAAAAGGCTTTCAATGCTGGTAATTCTTTAACAGTATGCTTATTAAAGCTTACTTGCATCTTTCAATCTTCGACAAGCTTACCTGATGGTCATTAAATCATTGCTACTTAAACAGAGCAACAGGGCACTGTGATAGCATGCATTTCCTGAATAATAAGAAGCATAAATCAACAGTATAAAAATATATGACAAAAAAACAGAACATTCTGCAAAATCAAGGACAGATGAAAAGCCACGGTCGTACTTGTGGTCTACCTTGGATGGGGGAATACTCTGCACACTTACACTGCATAACTGCTCCTTGCCTTCCTTGGACACATCCAGAGCCACTACAATGGGGAGTGGGTTGCAACAAGTATGTCACAATTTGAAATGTCTCTGGCTGACAGTGATGGCTCTGACACTCATACCTTTCAACTTCAGAGCAAGAAATCTGGACAAAGCCATACATAGAACTAGAAGTGGGACACAGGCCCAAAAATAAGGACAATTGCTAAATATTGCTCTTATTAACTTAGATAATAGAACAGCAGTAGGTCTTGCATTAGTATGAATTTTCTGAAGGGTATGAAATCTGAAACTCAAATGTCTGCCATTATTTTCTAACTTCAATCTTTAATGACTTGCCACTAATTTGCCAGAAAACCACAATTTTATGAAAAACAGACCAAAAATGTGATGCAAAAATATAAAGTTGCCACACAATACAGCTGGGAACCTGTCAAAAAAGGGACACCTTTTTAATATTAACACTGTTAACTTGAGCAGCTAACAAAATAAGAGTATCTATATGCATTTCTGAAATAAAAGTAATAACTCTGATCATTACAGTTATATATAATTATAAGCCCTCCACGTTTTCTTCCAAAATTGCCATTTTGAGGAGGGAGTATAAGGGGAGAGCAACATTTTGAGCCAAAATTGGGGACAATGGAGAGGTTTGGATATTCCGATTTCTACAAAGCGATTTGCACATACCTCTCAACCTCTTAATGCAGGAAATCTGGACAAGGCCAAATATATTTGGGGAACATACAAACACTACTGAAAATTGCTCTTGTATAAACTTAAGACAGTTGATAGAATAACAGGTCTTACATTAGCATGCATTTTTCGGAAGGTTATGACGTCTGAAACTCAATGTCTGTCATTTAGTGACTTCATTCCTAAATGATTTGCTAGAAAACCACAAATTTTATGAGGAACAAACCAAAAATAAGAAGCAAATATCTATTCATTCTGAAAAAATATGGACAGCTGAGAGGTATAGTTCAACCGGGGCTGTCTGAGTTTGCTACCCTTCCCCCCCTCACAAAATCATGGTCGAATGGAGCCTTCCCCCTGCAGCCATTCCAATGTCCCATTCCTTGGTTATTCTGCCCCATTTACCATAAACACTGTAATGTGCATACTGCTTTACTTCTGCGAAGATTTAGATTTCATTTGAAAGTTTTATTTTGTATTTTACAGCACAAACCCTAATGGATATCTGTTAAACAAAGCAATGCAGTCCCACAATGAAAATAGACTTAGCATTAAAACTTCTCTGCCCTTGAAACTCGCATGCATTGAAACAACATTGAATCCCACATTCAAAGAAAATACATTTTGCCAGTGGCAGATAAAGATTAACTCTGGGCTGTTTTCAAAATCATAGGCCCCTTGAACATGAAATTGAAGTTCATCCAGCAATGACTGACAAGCAGCAACCCTGCCCAGTTCACACTTCTTCAATAGTAGTGAAAACTGTGTCTATGAATTTTCAATCTGACACAATGAAACTGTATAACACACACTGTCAAAGATGGATGTCTGAAAGCAGATATTTGCTTTACAATGCACCAAGATCATCTAGTGCATTTCTACATATACAAGACTACAGTTTTCAGATCAGTTAGCAAAAGAATGTTGATAGCAAAGAATGCACTACTATCAAATTAACTCTGGTGAAACTCATTTAATGTAACCAGTACCATGGTTCCTATGGTCAAGATAGATAATTTTGCATTTTATGGCATTTATGTATAACTGCAATGTTTTTTATTCATCTGCGATTTCATGTAGATCTAGGGTTACTATATTCAGGATACATAATATTTCATTTTATAGTATTTAACAATAACTGCAATATTTATTATTCTTCTAGATTTCATTGCTTCTGCTTTCTGTTTAAGAGCTCTTAGCAGTTCAGTCTCTTGCTAACTAGCATTTCCATAGTAAACACTACGCTCAGTAACCAACTGTTCTTGGACTTATTCTGATCATTTGGCTCTCCCTTCTAAGATGGTGTGTCAAAGTCAAGCTCCAGTGAAGTACAGGTGCGCACCCAATATCCTTACATACTTTACTGTCCTATTTCCCCATCTGATTATTGCTACACTTGTTAGCAGACTCTTCATGCACACAAACTACTCAAGACACCCATATTTTTGCAATCCACTAAATTTGAGAACATAGACCATAATTTTCTGAGGGGGTTATCAATCTTCTTCCTTTTAAATGAAAACCACTGACTTATATCTACTAGTCCCCTAAAGGAAACAGTTACACCAAAGAAAAACAGCTGTTCTCCATTCTTTTGAAACTACACCAGATGTTCAAGCAGCTCTTAATAAAAACATATATTTGAATTTGCATGTGCATCCACCTTCAGGATTCTGATTTTTTCCTGATTCTTTTCAGCTGAAAGCTCACCTGGGTTCACTTCTCTTATCTCCTTCCTATTCATCTATATTCCAGACATATGATCTGCTTATCCCTTCTTGCACTGTAACTAGTGACAAACAATCTCTGAACATAATGCCATTTTTTGCCATACATTTTCCACAATATCTCTAAATTTTTCCCTTCTTGTTGCATATTCCTTGTTGCAGATGTTGCCAAAGTAGTCTCATCTTCCCATAAATTATGACTGTATACATACAATCTTATATATCACTTCTAAAGCCACTACAAGCAAAACCCTAACCTGCAGACATTGAGAATAGGTACAAATACCCTTGAAAAATAGGTGCATCTAGCCAAGAATCTGGACATCTAATTGGCATAACATCTGAATACTTTACAGAACATAACTCTCCCCACTTCCCATAGGAATGTGGGCTATTACTCAGAAACGCATTTAAAACATGACAGTGACAAAAAGGATGGAAAGATATATCAGTATATTATCAAACTGACAGTGTAAAATCTACTGACTTTAATGCACTGTTTTGCAAATTTCTACCACACTATGTCTCTTATTTTTGCTTCTGAAAAAGAGAGATGTAAGATGAGTCTCCTCTTTCTCTGCATTACTGGACTCACTGGTATGTTAGTCATGTAGTTTGATTTTCTGACTACTACACATCTGGTTAGCAATACCTGAATTGTATTTTTGACTGCTGTAGAGGACATCTATGAAGGACTTGCACAGCTGCAATTTGCAAGCTTCTATATTGAAAGTATACATTTCTATTTTGATAGCCTTTAGCTTCCCAAATAAAATCTTCTAGAACAAAGCAACCAGTGAGAACACAAAATTTACTGATGAGGAACTCATAACTTAACAAGAAATTGTGTATACTGCATACAATACTAATAACGAAACATTCATTATTTTTCAGAATTAAGCAACCCTTCCAACTTCAAATAAATCAAAGTTAAGTCTGTTGAAAACATATGAGGTCTGAGAACACTTTCATTTCCACTCATTGTTTTTTTTATTAAAAACATTACTTAAAACAGTATAAGACACAGGACAATTGCCAGTTAAATACATATGCCATGCAACATTAGGCTAAGCATTAAAATCTGGATGCTTACTTCATGTTTAATTTTTACATATTCATTGTAGCAGGGATATAATGGAAATTCAGATGTTAGATAATAAACACCCCAAACAGAGCTGACAATGAATGTTTTTTAAGTTACTTCCTGATAACAGGAAATTAATTTATACGGATGGCAATTACAAAACAAAATGGAATAGAAACTTTTCAATATTTTTAGATATAACTGGAAATCTGAGCATGTGAGGAGCTATCAACAGCTATATGCGTAATGAACATTTCTGATGTTGCCTGTTAAAAAATATTTATAATCATTTACAGGATCATTTGAAACTGACTGTCATATTCTGACAGTTTCTGAAAAGTCAGTATGCAAGTAGACAAGAACTGGAAGCTACAGCATATGCAATTGAGACTGAGTTCAATTCTGAGATACAGTTCCATGATTGATTTTTTAACTATATAATCCAAACAGCAATTGGAAAATCAGCAGCATTTCAGAAGGATAAAGCAGAAGTGGTTCAAAACAAACAAATGTTCTTGCCAAGAGAATGTTTGGAAAGGAATCAAAGTTTGTGAACCTTACAGATAGCTGATTATGCTGAGTATATTCTGCAAGATGTCCTACTTATTGAGACTGGAATCCTACATCATTAAAATGACACCTGGTGAGCATATGAATACCATTTCTGAGACTTTCCTGTGTGGCTTCTTTTTATTTAACACTACAAAGATCATGTTTCACACTGAGGATGTGGGGTTACTAACTACTCTCAGTTGTCATCAATCTTAGTATACATTAAGTTGGAGGTGTGAAGGATTTCCCCTAACTGTCGGGTGGTGGAAAACCTCCTCCCTCCCCTAATAAGAAACCCATCTTGGGGCCTTGTGTTTTTGGCTTGTTAATGAGACCTAAAACATCTGCAAAACAGTATTCACATAGGGATAATGCCCTGATTATGGCCCAGGCACATGCACACACACACAATCACACACACACACACACACACACACACACACACACACACACACACACACACACACACACACACACACCTACCTTAATCACTCTGATAAGCGTCCCGTCTGTTATCTTCAGTGAAGTCCTCCTCGCAGCAGGTAAAGTAAATCCATCGCAAACCTGAAACCGTCCGTTTCAGTTCCCGCTCGCAAACTGTGCACCGCGCGATGATGTCAGCATCTGCGCCTGGACTTGAAGGGCATTCTTAAAGAAGAATGCCCAAAAAACTTTTTTTTAATTTAGTCAGCAGAATCCAAGGGGGTGCAATTGCACCCTCTTGCACCTGCCTGCGGGCGCCCTTGCAAACATTGCATCTGTAGTGCTTTTTCCTGGCATGAAACCATACTGCTGATCACTAATCATCATGTCCCTTCTTAACCTAGCTTCCACTACTTTTTCCCAAAACTTCATGCTGTGACTGATCAATTTAATCCCTCTGTAATTACTACAGATCTGCAGATCACCCTTATTCTTAAAAAGCGGTACCAAAACACTTTCTCCATTCCTCGGCATCCTCTCACTTTCCAAGATTTCATTAAACAATCTAGTTAAAAACTCCACTGCCATTTCACCTAAACACCTCCATGCATCCACAGGTATGTCATCTGGACCAACAGCCTTTCCATTCTTCATCCTCTACATAGCTATCCTTACTTCCTCCTTGCTAATCCACTGCATTTTATGATTCACTATACACACATCATCCAACCTTCTCTCCCTTTCATTCTCATCATTCATCAACCCCTCACTTGTGAGTATGTTTCCCTCATTATCCTTTATCACCTTTACCTGCTGCACATCTTTTCTAGCTCAGTCCCTCTGTCTAGCCAATCAGTAAAGGTCCTTTTCTCCCTCCTTAGTATCCAACCTTTCATACAACTCTTCATACGCCTTATCCTTAGACTTCGCCACCTCTCTCTTTGCCATGCACCTCATCTCCTTATACTCCTGTCTACTTTCTTCATCTGTCTGACAATCCTACTTCTTCTTTGCAAACCTCTTTCTCTGTATACTCTCCTGTACTTCCTCATTCCACCACCATGTCTCCTTATCATCCTTCCTCTGTTCAGATGTCATACCAAGCACCTTTCTAGCCATCTCCCTTACTAGCTCTGCTGTAGTTACCCAGCTATTTGGTAACTCTTCACTGCCACCCACTGCCTGTCTTAACTCATCCCTGAACTCCACCTCTCAATTACCCTTTTTCAATTTCCACCATTTGATCCTTGGTGCTGCCTTCACACTCCTCCTTCTCTTCTTGATCACCAACGTCATCCTACAAACCACCATCCTATGCTGCCTAACTACGCTTTCCCTGGTCACCACTTTACAGTCTCCAATCTCCTTCAAACTGGCCCTCCTACATAAGATATAATCCACCTGTGTGCATCTTCCTCCACTCTTGTATGTCACCCTATGCTCCTCCCTCTTGTTAAAATACGTATTCACCACAGCTATGTCCATCCTTTTCGCAAAATCCACTACCATCTGACCTTCTGCATTCCTTTGTTTAACACCATACCTACCTATCACTTTGTCATCCAGTCCTCTGTTCCCTTCACCAACATGCCCATTGAAATCTGCTCCAATCACCACTCTCTCACCCTTGTGTACAGTCATCACCACTTCATCCAACAAACTCCAAAATTTTTCTTTCTCATCCATCGCACACCCAACTTGTGGAGCATATGCACTAACAACATTCATCATTACACCATCAATTTCCAGCTTCATAAACATCACTCTATCTCACACTCTTTTCAACTCCAAAACACTCTTAGCATACTGTTCCTTCAGGATAACTCCTACGCCATTTCTTCTCCCATCCACACCATGATAAAACAATTTGAATCCACCTCCGATACACCTAGCCTTACTCCCCTTCCATCTGGTTTCTTGCACACACAATATACCAACCTTCCTTCTGCCCATCATATAAAATGCATACTAACATAAATCCTGTTATTCTAGCAATGTTCTAAGTTCATGAGAGCAATATTTATAATCTGTCCTATTGATGTTGGGCTTTGTCCAGATTTCTTACAGAGGTTGAGGTGCGTGAGAGAAAGTGAAATGCCCTATTTAGAGTTAGCAGGTGGAATTTATTTTCAAGTGTATTTTCAAGGAATTGTGAGCTTCAAGGGAAGAGAAGTTTACTGCTGCTCATGCTAAGTCTGCTTAAAACGTGCAACTGTTTTGTTTATCAAATGGTATCATTATTGTGGTATAGAATTTTAAAGCAGCGTTAGTAGTACAGCAGGTAGCATACTTGCATCTTGATGCAGAGGGCTATAGGTTCTACTCCTACAGCATGTAGATTTGTATTTTAAGGGGGTGGAGTGCTGCAGTCCTGGCTATGTCCTCCTTTGGATGAGATGCCTAATAACTATGAACTTGTTTTTCAGCTTACCACCCATTCTGTATTGCAAATATACCAGCTTACCATTTTTAATGTAACATAGGCAATGTATTCTTCAAGGGCAACAGGCACTGAATTTGTTGATGAAATGCTGAAATATAAAGTTGTTTTCTAGCAACAACCTCTTCATTAGTTTCAGATCTCTATAATGAGGAATTATTCAGATTACTTTTACTTCTGCAGAGATTATGCATACTGACTGACATTGATGGATTGTAATGACAAAAGTTTAAATGGCCTTTTATGGTTGAAATGTTTTGAATTGGGCAGTTTGTCATTATTGGCTCATATGTTTTGTTTCATTGATTGATGGAAAAACATTTAAAACACAGTCTAACAAGTGGTGCTGTATTATAGAAGGGATATAATTAAATAATTTTATATTATAATTAATACAATCTGTATATATTATAATCGTGCATAATCATATGTATAAATATGTACACTACTTATGCATGGCTACTCTTGCTTATCACAGAAACAGAAAGGATACTGTAATGGCTGTGTCAAGAAAAAAGGTCTAAAACATTTAGTTAAGCATATAATGAAGTTGATCACATCAGTAATAATGCAGACCCAGTTTCATATAACTAAGGGTCAACCACACAAAATCAGAAAACATCCAGAATTTCCCTTGCCCACTCAGTAAAACTAATCTTGAAAAAATAATTAATAATGTGCATATATTAGGGCTATTGGAATTATCTATAAAAAGATGAAGTGATGATTTGCAACTATGTCAATGTTGGGATTATGAAGAAATGCTTGATTAAGCATTAATTAAAAGATATACATAATTTAGTGAATGCACACAGTTTAAGTTAAATACAGCTATAACGTGTCGTGCATTCAGAGCACAGAATGCCAGCTTTTATTTTAACAGCAACTTGTGTTACTGAGAGCTAATCTTGGAAGCCAAAGAACACTAGTGTTATAAACTAATCTGTTTAAATCTGTATAATCTGAACAGGCTCATGGGATTCAGTTTAGTGTCCTACATGAAAAATACTGAGCTAATGAACACTATTCCCCAGTAGTTGTTTCTAAGTCACTTACAAATAAATAAATAAAACAAGGGGAAGTATTTTGAGGTAAAACAAATGTCTTGTCTTTATGGTAGGTAAAAAGTAAAACTCTGTTAATACCCAAGTAAATAAAATGATTATTAGCAATGAATGAGAAATTATTCCAGTATAGAGAACTGAACAGCCAAGCCTTCTTGATCAGAATTCAAAAGGGCTGCCAGCTGAAAGTTCCCTTGAGTTAGTAGCAATGTACATGGGGTATGTAAAAAAACTTATCATGGATTCCTAATTAAATCTAGATACCTGTAATCATTGTAGAAGTAAAGCATAAGACAGTATGCACGCTGAGAATTTTAAACAGTGTTTATGGCAACTGGAGAGAAATATCCAAGTAATGGGACCCTATAATGGCTGTGTGGGGGTGGGGCTCTGTGGGTGGAGGGGTGGGGCTCCATGGGTGGAGGGGGTGGGGCTCAGTGAGTGGAGGGGGTGGGGCTCCATGGGCGGGGCTCTGGGTTTGCACCCCCCTGCAAAAAATCCTGCAGGCTCCCTTGCTCTGGTGTTACAATTCCCATCTCATAAATGTATTAGTATTGGGGGGGTTCCTATATTTATTTGTTCTTTTAAAATATATCTACATTTAGTGCCCTTGTTACTATACATTGTTTTTATCCTGGGGTGTTCACTTAACAATTTTAAATTCTTCCCTTGTAGAAAAGTCTTGGAGTTTCACCAATGCTGTAAAAATGTCAGCATTACCCCTGAATATGTTGCAGTTTCTAATAAATATATCCTTTATTTCATTGGTGTAGCTACCAAATGGTAGCACCATAGAGTTGGTGTAAATCTTTTCCTGATCATGTTTCATCCTGGTGTCTTGGGGCACTACACCTCTGTCATTACTCAGTAGTGGATTGTATTTAGTGCCACATCCACTGAACACTTCTCACTAATTTTAAATAATAGATCTTGTGGATATCCTCTTTCTTGTAACATAAAATCTAATTTACTTGTTTCCATCTGGAAGATGACCTTGTTGGAACTAATTCTAGCTGCTCTCACTAACCTCTCACTAACCTTTAATCTGTTCTTTGTTGTGTGTCTAGGGTGACAGCTTTTGAAATCCCAAAAAATTATTAGAAAATGTGAGTTTTCTGAATAGCCTTAACCCAAAATACCTGTTCTCATAATCTTTGTAAATTGTTACATCTAGATAGTTAATCTGATCATCAGCATGAGTGTGAGTAAACCTTAACAAAGGGGTGATATAGATGATGTATATAGTGAATCTTTCCCTTTCACATCCTCTACCCTTCAAAGGGATGAATATATCATCAAAAAAATGAAGGTAGACATTCCATTCTCTCTTAAAATCAGAATTTAAAACATACTTCTTTTCCCATTGGTACATAACCATGTTGGCATATATGGAGGCAAAACTTGCCCCCATAGCCACACATTTGACTTATCTAAAAAATTCTTCTTTGAATGAAATGTAATTATTGTTAAAAATCACCTCCGTCACTTCCAAAACAAAGTTAATTAATGAATTGTCCAAGTTTATAAGCTCAATTATTGCTTCTTGCTCTAACCATCTGTTGTGGAGAAACTCAGTGTGCCACTGTAAAATTCTATTTAACTTTAGTCAAGAAGTAACATGAGTTTCTCAATATGTGCTCAATAGAATTTAAGGCATATTTCAAAACTAGATTAACACACACTCCTAAGGGGTAAGTCATACTATTATGGGCTGTAACTATAGGATGGTGGGGGAGGGGCTGAAATGTTTTTGTATCTTTTCGGGATCCCAAAAACTGTTGGAATAACTGAGTGCTCAATTTTTAAGAATTCATGTAGTTCATGAGTGATGACTCCCTGCAAAATGCATCCTCCAGAAATAGTTGCATTTTTCTGCGAGCTATATTAATTTCATTTTTGGATTGTTTGTATCTTTCGGCTTTTCCCGGTTAGGGGTCGCGACAGCGGAACTCCGGTCCGCTAATGATTGGCAGTAGAGTTTTACGTGCTGGCTTGCTGGGCCAAACGCACAACCTTCAACGAAGGAACGCCTGTTCACGCATGTCACCACACAGAAGACGCTCTAACTGAGAATCGAATGGGCAACATCTGAAGAAGTTGTACCATTGACGAAAACGTTTTATTTACTGTGTGGCGTTTATGTAATAAATCTGCTTGTGGAGTTCGCTGTCTGGAAGTATTCTTTTGTGTCTGTTTCCATCGAGAGGTTGGCTCTTCTGGGTTGCTGTTCCTGGCTTGCTTGTTCCTTGTGGAGTCAACATCTAACTGTGAGGCGACTTCACTACCGCAGCACCACCACCGCAGTATTAATTTCATTTTTGGATACTGCTTCATATTTCTCCTTATCATGAAGGAGTCTCGCAATGTAACTACTATAATCCATTTTAACCCACAATAGCTAGAACCCCTCCCCTCTTCTCAGCTTTATAATTCTTATCGAAGTGTTCTCCCTCAATGTTTTCATTAATCTGTGTTCTTGTTGAAGTTAAATACTTCTTTTTTGAGACTGTAATAGCTTGTGTACTTCATTTCTACAAACCTACTCAAAAGTAGCTATAGCGGAATGTAGTGGGGGTTAAAGTGCTTCTTTTTCTGAACAGGTGTCTAGGCCTGTTGATCTCATTTGCTGAAACCTGTTCCTTGAACATAATTTGAAAGTTTAACTTTCTGCTAAATAACTTAAGTTCAGTCAACAAATCTGTTGCATCTACTATGTATGAAGGCACAAACCTGAAGCCTTTTTCAAATAAAGTAAAATAGGTTTCATCAAATTCCAACTCAGTATAGGTGAAAATGTTAAACTCTTGGTATGTTAGCATACAGCCTTCAAATGTAGAAATGATCTCTTCTGTGTGTGTGTGGTTGGGGGGGTTTAATAATTGCCTCAACTGTTCTTCCTCCAAAATTTCCCCCTCCTTCTGCTCCTTGACCCTTTAAGGGGGTTGTGCATGTTCTAAAAATATTCTGTTGCCTGTTTCTATGCCAGTTCTTTCTGAACTTCTAAGGGGTGGGAAATTATGTTCAACTGCATTATTAGGGTGACTTGCATATTGCAATGAATTGCACCCCATTTCCCTATGACCTCATTGCTGATTCTCCTCTTCCCTATTCTCTACTTCACTTTTTTTAATTTTTAAAGAGACAGAGTTATATTTAAGCATGTAAAATGTGATTTTAACACAAGATACAATAAAAAAAATTGCCCAACCTAAAATACCGTGAAACCATATGTGGCAAAATGAATGAATAAAAACAATAATGCAGTGAACTAAGCATTATTCACCAACCCTTATATGTTGGTGAGTTACTCAAATTTGAAAACAAATAGCAAAAATTCATACAAGGTGTGCAATACATTTATGACATGGGAATTGTAACACCAGAGGAATAGGTATATAGCAATTTTCTCAAATTGTAAATATTTCTACATTGGAAAGACAGAAAGGTTTTTCCGTAAATGTATTTATGAACATTTGCACACATTTGCCAAAAGCAACATGAATAATGCCCTTTATAGATACTGTGAGATCTGCCCCACATTTACAAAGTTTAAGTTTGGTATTTTAGAAACAATACCTGAAAGTATCAGCGGGGCCAGTTGGGAAACACAGACAGAGAAAAAATAGCTGATTTGGCAACTCAGGATGAATGCCATGGCAATTCCTGGTTTAAATGACCACACTTCATTGGCGCCAATACTTAAACTATTAATCAGCCGAACTATAAATAAAGAGAAACAACCAAGCAACACATATTAAGGTTTATTTGAATCCCTACTTTTAAAACAGAGTTTGAGAAGGGATCTAACAGAATGATTCAAAACTTATATCAACAAACATATAAGGGTTGGTGAACAATACTTAGTTCTCTACATTCTTGTTTTTATTCATTCATTTTTGTGACATACATAGTGTTTCAAAGTATTTTTAGGTTGGAAAATGTTTTTTGTACTGTATCCTGTTTTAAATCACATTTTACATGCTTAAATGTAACACTGCCTCTTTAAAATTTTTAAATGTTATACTAATTGAACTATCACATGACTGCGTGATTTTTAAATAAAAAGAGGTTTTATATGTAAGTTAAACCGTTTTGAAGAAGCCCAAGGTTGAATCAATGAAAGCACTTGACCATTTTTATGTAAATGGCATTCTTTTTTTGTTAGGAATTTATAAAGTCTCCATTTTTATGTGATACCTGGAGTTTGCATTCTTATTTACTTCAGTCACAAACTAGCAGTCTACAGTGCATTGAGGGTTGTTGGTTGTTCATTGCATGAATCTTTTTTCATTTTACAAGTTTTCTCCTTGGTTGCACAGCACATGTTGGTTACAGTTTTCCTAGTTTTACATCTTATCAGTGTTTCAGTGTTCAGTTTACCAGACTGTTACCAGCACATTGACTTCTGGAGACTCTGGTTTCATCGTAATGCAATGAATCTTCCACTGGGGTGATGGAAGGGAACGTCACACACCTTGTAGCCTTGTTAACAGTTCACTCAACAATTTTTGTAGATTTAGTGTACTCTAGAAAAAGTAGAGATCCCATTACCACCAGCAGCAAGGGATGATGTGGTTCTGCATATCACATATGATGCGAATGGACAAGGAGGAAGTGTACTTTGAGAA
Source organism: Protopterus annectens (assembly GCF_019279795.1). Classification (NCBI taxonomy): domain Eukaryota; kingdom Metazoa; phylum Chordata; order Ceratodontiformes; family Protopteridae; genus Protopterus; species Protopterus annectens. Next base: position 142,895,071 of record NC_056744.1, on the reverse strand, counting down.
GTATGAGGCAGGAGCAAGTTTTAGCACAACGTGGACAGTTTACAAACAGTAATGGAGACATTTTGAACCAAAGAAATACACGTTTTCAAACTTGGGTGAACTAAGAACTTACGTTTAACAAAAGTAATTGTTTCCAACCACTGCAGAACTTTCAAACAAAATTTAATGAACTGGAACATAAACTAAACAAGGTGTGTAGCTTACAATGTGTCAGTGTGTTTCTTTCTGAAAAGGGCCCCTTATGTATAAATTCCCAAATGGACTTTACTTACGTAATGCTGAATTCTCTGAGTTAGTACATATGTTTGATAGGCATGGTATTGAGCTTACACATTTTATTGTTAAATTGAATAACACCAAGATTAATGTTTTGATGGATGAATGTTGCAAGTTGAATAATGAAATTTTGAATGATGGATTGTTTGATAGTAATACATTTAAATATGACCAGAGTTTTGACAAATGGACAACATAATTTGTAGAATTGAGTGTATCCCTTCCCCAAGTCCTACCACAATAATCCTAGGGACACATACAATACAGAGGAGATGGAGGTTTTTGCTAACCATAATGACACAGAGAATAGGCAGGAAGAGAATCATCAATGGGGTCATAGAGAAATGGGGTACAATTCATTGCAGTATGCAAGTGACCCTAATAATGCATTTCAAAATAATTTCCCACCCCTTGGGGGTTCAGAAAGAACTGGCAATAGAAACAGGTAACATAATGTTTTAGAACATGCACAAACCCTGAAAGAATCAAAGAACAGAGGGAAAAGGGATTTTGGAGGAAACACAGTCGAGGCAATTATTAAAACCCTCAACAGCACACACACACACACACACACACACACACACACACACACACACAGACACACACACACACACACACACACACACACACACACACACACACACACACACACACACACACACACACACACACACACACACACACACAAGCAGACACGCACACACACACACGCACACACACACACACACACACACACACACACACACACACACACACACACACACACACACACACACACACGAGATTATTTCTACTTTTGGAGGCTGTATGCTAACACACCAAGGGTTTAATATTTTCAGCTATATTGAGTTGGAAATTTATAAAACCTATTTTACTTTACTTAAAAAAGGCTTCAAGTTTGTGCCTTCACACATAGTAGATTTGCTGAATGAACTCAAGATATTCACCAAAAAGTTAAACTTTCAAATTATGTTCAAGGAACATTCTTCAGCAAATGACATAAACAGGCCTAGACACCTGTTCAGAAAAAGAAGCATGTTTAACCCCCTACTACATTCCACTGTAGCTACTTTTGAAAAGGTTTTTACAAATGAAGTACACAAGCTATTGCATTCTCAAAAAAGTACTTTATCCTCAACAAGGAAGAACATAGATTAATGAAAACAATTGAGGGACAACATTTCAATAAGAATTAAGAAGCATGACAAACGGGGTGCTAGTCATTCTGGATAAAATGTATTATAGTAGTGATGAGACTCCTTTATGATATGGAGAAATATGAAGCAGTATCCAAAAATGAAATGAATAAAGCTCACAGAAAAATGCAACCATTTCTAGATGATGCATTTTTGCAGGGAGACATCACCCATGAACTCCATGAATTCTTAAAAACTGAACACCCAGTCAACCGAACAGTTTTTGGGATCCTGAAAATCTGCAAAAACATTTCAGAACCCCCCCCCCCCCCCCCACACACACACACACACACCATCCTATAGTATAGTGTATTGTATTTTGTGGTAAATTACATTTTACATGCTTAAAGGTAACATTATTGCTTTAAAATTTTTAAATGTTGTACTAATTAAACCATCACATGACTGCATGATTTTTAAATAAAAAGAGGTTTTATATGTAAGTTAAACCGTTCTGAAGAAGTCCAAAGCTGAATGGATGAAAGCTCTTGACCAATTTTATGTAATTGGCATTCTTTTTTTGTTTGGAATTTATAAAGTGTCCATTTTTACGTGATAGCTGGAGTCTACATTCTTATTTACTTACAGGGCATTCAGGTTGTTGGTGGCTGTTCACGGTGTGAGTCTTTTTCTATCTTACAAGTTTTCTTCTTGCCTGAATGGTACATGCTGGTTACAGTTTTCCACCACTCTGAACTTGTCAGACTGTGTGGGTGTCCACTAACCTTGGATCATCTCAGGTGCATGTTGGTTATCAGCTGATGATTGCAAGTGCAAGTCAGCTACTGCCTTTTATGTGCTTAGCGCAGGTCAGATATCACCTGGAGGCTGCTGTGGTGGAGATCAGCTATTGCCCAGCATGTTCCAGCCACTAGTGCTGTGAACTACTGAGAAAAGCAATGAGGGAAGTACTTTGTACCTGTCCAGTGCTGGATGGGTAGTTTGCCCAGTTGGAGTACGCCTAGCTTAAGGTTGATATCAGCTGGTTCATACAAACCACATGTTAGCTGTCACCTCGTAAGAATTAAGCACAAGCTGGTTATTACCTGGCATGTACCAGCCATGGGCTGGCTATTACCTCATGGGTGCTAACCCTAGACTGGCTATTGCATGGAGTGTGGTGAACCCATATTGGTTATTGCCTGGCGAGTGATGAACACAAATTAACTTTGACCAGACATATACCAGGTGCAAGATGGCTATTGACTAATATGCACTGGGTACAGTCAGGTTGTAGAAGTGCATCTGCTTTGTCAGAAAGAGAAATAGTAGCATGATGAACTTGTCAGAAGCTGTTCCAGGAGCCTCAAAGTTGGAACATGGCAGGTGCAGAAAGTTTATCAAATGGTGGATTTTTGTTGCAGATTGTTTCTTGCCTGGTGAGGTCTGGGCATAGGGTAGTTATTACCCTGTGAGTGGTGGGGTAAGTTGGCTATCACTTTTTTCATGCCAGTTTCCTGTCATTTATGCAAATGTACCATCTGTGTCAGAAAGAATCAGACATAATGTCACTATGAAGCTGTCGGGTGTTTAATGTTCAATATAATAATACAACAGATTCAAAGCCTCAAAGAGGCTACTGAGAGGTCTGTTCCAAATTATGAACCTCATACACTTCATCTCAAACCAATTATCTAACCCGACCCTAAAGAAAAACAAGGAAGGTGATTGTATAACCTGAAGTGGGAGTGAAGTTTCAAATTATACCTGCTCTAAACTTAAAACTTTTATCATGACATCAGACCTTAAAGCTGAAAGGTCAATCAATAAACTATTATTTCTCATGTTTCTGATGTGCAATCAAAATAAAGCCAACTGCAGCTGCAAACAATTCAATCTTGAGACATTTGAACATCGTTATTGCATCTCTCCCCTGAGTAGTCTGTACTGAAAGTAAAATGAATTTCAATTCCTTTAACCTGACTGTATGAAAGGAAGAGTTGGATGAGAGAGCTGTCTGATAAAAACTACATTGCATTCTTTTAAATGTTTAAACATATGTTTGTCCACCATACTCAATATGTGGATGAATTAATGTCTTGCAAAGTAGTGCAAACACATTTTCCTCTCTGCTACAAACAGAGCAGAGAATATTGCCCATGATTCCATTATATCACCTTAAAATTGTCAACATATGTTCCTCACATCCAAAATGATCATCAAATACAATACCTAGGTCTTTAATGGTATGGAATTTTGGAAATAGATCCGGATTGATTACATATAGATAGTTATTATTTTTTAACAAAATGTAATATATTACATCTTATGGTATTAAATAGAACTTTGTTACTAATGGACCAAACATATAGAAAGTCTTAAAAGTTTGTATTCAGTGATATTTCTTACAACAGATCCAATGAACATATTTGCTGATACATGCACAATCTGCAATTTAGAAAGATAGACATGAATAATGTAAGTGATTGCCAAAGCAACCCTTTGCCAAAAAGGAATTAAGGATGGCATTGGCCTGAAGTTGTGCTATGCAGGTGGCCTCCAAAGTAGGAGCTTACCAGATACAATTGGCTTTCGGCTGATGGGTATCAGTTGCGGGTTGGCAGTCTACTGTCTGATGCTTGAGTAAAAGGTGTCTATAACCTGATGACTGACAGTAACAGGCTAGCTATGCAAGTGCAACCTTATTCCTGGAAGAAGTCAGAGAAAGCCTGGTCTTGTTAGATACTTTGGATGACCCCCAAAATTGTAGTAGCCTGGGTGCAGGTTGGGTATAACCTGGCAGGTTTTGGGTCCAGAAAACCTCTCAACTTGCCACTGTAGCTGCAGTTTGGGTATTGCCTCATAGATGCCAACAGCAGGTTGGCTTTCATCTGTCAGGTGCCTTCAGAGGTGCCCAGGGATGTTGAAGATGTGGGGGGGGCGGGGGCAGAGGTCCAGAGGGCATGACCCGCAAAAGGCATTTTAACATTTTTTACACTGTGATAAAATAATCATATACATGATATGCGCTGTATATACTGTTAAATAAAGTTGCAGTAAGAATAATTCCACAGAAATTTAATATCAAAATTATAAATGAAACTAGGCCAGATTCATCAGTGTGTATACTAAGTGTACACTAAGTGTACACAATCTGTACTCAAGAACATGACTACCACAGTTTTTGTGCTTTTTTCAATATTAATTCATGAATACCAAAACGGGTTTATCAAAAGGTACAAGACAATGTAATTAGATTACTGTCCTTAATAGACTTAGCAAACAAGAAAAAAAATGGGCTTTCTGTTTTAAGCCTTGGTATAGATAAAGCTTTGACTCCCTAAGTTGGACATATCTGTTTAAAGCTCTGCAAAAATACAATTTTTCCTCAAACTTTAAAGGATTAATTAAAAAACTATATGAAAAGTCCATAGCCTATGTAAAGCTTGTATCTTATCTTAACTAGCTCATTCAAAATATTAAGAGGTACTAAACAGGGGTACCCCCTCTTCTCATTACTCTTTGCCCCCGCTATTAAGCCTCTTGCAAATTATGTTAGAAATAATGATAGCGTTAAAGGATATAAAGTGTCAGGCAAATTAACCACCAAGATACAGCTGTTTGCTGATGACCTACTAATAACTTCTAATGATATTGAACATTCAGTAGATCACCTATTACATAATCTACACTTCTTTGCAAACATCTCTGGTCTAAAATTCAATCACAATAAAACTCAGGCACTTCTAGTGAATAAAAATGTTACTATGAAACTTAGATCAAAAAGAAACAAACTGGGAGGGCATGTGTACTGAATATTTAGGTATCATTATTGAATCTAATTATAAAAAAAAAATCACTCACATCTAATTACCAACAATTTACAAACTCAATTACTAGTCTAATAGACAGTTGGAACAGACTCTTCTTCACATTTGAAGACAGAGTAACTTTAATCAAAATGATACTGTTACCTAAAATTGTATTAATAGGCGAAGCTCTAATAATTCACCCACCTATCAAAATTAAACAGATAAATTAATAAATTATTACTCAACTTCCTTTGGTATCCCAAAAAAAAATAATTTCTCTTCTCTGGCACACCAAAGCTGGGATGAAGGTGGTATGGGGTTTTCAAATATTGATTTTTATTTAAACTTCACATTTATTAACATAGTGTTGCTTTGGAATAATACTTCTTATACATCATATTGGAAATCAATACATGAAACCTTACTTCTTAATAGTAATAGGACATTGCTTGAACCATATACACAAATACATACAAACATCTTTATATGGATTTTAAAAATATACATTCAAAGTGAAAGGTCAAAACTTGTTTTCACACCTCTTATAAACAAATATTGCTACTGTTTAAAAAGCATATGTTTTCTAATCAATGAATTAAGAATTTATTTATTTATTTATTGCATTTGTTAACTGGAAAAATTCACTGGGCTTGGAATGAGCCCATTTTCAGTGGAGGCCCAAGGAGAAAACCTCCACAAAATTACATACAAAGATAAATATTAATATGCTTCAGAGAAAAGTTCACAAAATTACATACAAAGAAAGTATTGATTCACATAGCAGAGGACATCAGGCACTGCTAATACATTGAATAAAACTAATAAAAACAATATTGAAAAATTGCAATCATGGAAAAATAGAAGTAATAAATTGCATATGTTCACATAACTCATGAATGAAAAATAAAACTGCAAGGTTTGTAGTGTGCATTCAAATAGTGCTTGAATGTAATATATCTCCTAGGCTAAATGCCATGGGGAGTTGAGTGCAGTGTAAGAAATAGTACGGGATTAGAAGGGCTAGGGAGGCTTAGGACAGGTTAAAGTGACAGGGGAGCAGTGAGTAGGCAGAATGAAGGGAAAGGAAGTGATAGTGAAAGGTATAACACTGGGGAGAGACAGGAGTTAGGGTTGAGTGTTGGGGTACAGGAGCATAAGCAATGTGAGGAGAGATGTTGTTTGAGGGATTTTTAAAGGAGGCAGGATTGCTGATAGTTCTGAAGGGTGAGATTATTCCATGCTTTAGAGACAGTGTAGAAATACAACAATTTTGAAATGTATTTTTTCTGTAGATTTTGGAGTGGAACCTATTTTGTTTTTTAAAAATCTGCACATCAAGGAAAATACATTTTGCAATGCATATTTGCATTATACCAGTCACCACCCTATCCACCAGAAAAGAAGTATTGTAAAGGGGCAGGCAGTGAGGATAGCCAGAATGACCACTACAAAAGAAGACATGATACTGGAATTTCAGAATTTAAGGAAAATGTTTTTAGAGAGAGGCTACCCGGGGTACTTCATTGATTCAATACTCCAGGAGGTTGGTGACAAATGGGGTACCGTGTACAAACCATTACTGAGTAGCATCAATCATAAACCAGTTGATACTGTTGATTTTGGTAATACCAGGGTTGGCATCAATTTCCAACAGGCATGTGTAGTGCAGTTTAGTCCCCTTTATTCTCAAGTTAAAACAACTTTGTCAAAGAATTGGAATATTTTTAGAACCAATCCTGAAATAATCCGGGTTCTTGGTGATAAGCCTATTTTCTCCACCAAAGTAGGTAGTAACATAAAATCCTTGGTGGAGGTTTCCAGAAACTCAAATGAAAAACAGAGAAACTCATATGGTAGTAAGCCTTGTGGTAGATGTCATTATTCTTCCTATATAATGCTTGAACGTGACATCATTATTAATAATCTCAACAAGTGTCATATTTATTTGAAAAATGGGAACTGTTGTTCCAGTAAACTGGTATATCTTGCTAAATGTACTTCCTGTTCTTCATTCTATGTCGGAAAGACGGAAAGGATGTTGAAGAACAGGATATATGAGCATTTATATGATACCAAATTTGGAAAAAATACTACTGCATTATACAAACATAGTGGTTTGTGTAGAAATTAGGAATTGATGTGGCAACTCCGACTAGCTGCTGACCAACCCCCGGGCATTAATGAACATCTTTCAATTATGCCTGTTTTGAAAGAGAAGGCAGATTCAGTATAACACATTGGCTGTTCAGTCAGTGAAGTAATTTTTAATATGTAAGAACGTCTTTTTTTAAATGTTAACAGTTTATACTTCTGCACTTTTGCATTATAATTTTTATACAAAAATATAAAAATATATATAAAAATGTGCTACTTTTATATGTATATTGTAATGGTACACATGTTTAATGTTGGACTTATTTATTTATTTGTTTCATTATTAATGAGATTTGGCATGTTTGAAATATGATTTGCTAATTCCTAGACCAATGAATTCAAACTGTGGGGTATTTAAGCCTGAAAGTTCATATTTTAACTGTTCTGATGAAGTCATACTGTTTGATGAAAGCGCTTATCTATTTGTGTATTTTTGTATTAATAAATCCTATCTGTGGACTCACAATGTTGTGCTACTACTTCTTACTGGTTATACTTCAGCACTTCAACACCATCTGGTTGGACTTTGTTGGTTATTTGGTGTTTTGTTGCTATGGGGTCCCCAGACTCTTTATTGCTCTCTCCTATTCTTGATTCTGGACAGCCCGAGTTTTTCGCCTTGAAGAAGGAAGTGGCTGACTTGAAGGGAGAGCTTACTAAGCTAACTGAACTATTTTCGCAAAGTAAAAAGGATTTGGACAATAAAAGGGATTCTAACAGCATTATTCCTCTTTCTCCATTTACCCCTGATAGTTCTAAAAGGGGAAATGACTTGGCCAACAATTCTGGTACAGATAATGAACATGTTGAGCATTGCCACTTTAAGACAGCGCGTGACGTCATCACGTCGGCGCAAATCCATGATGGAGGTGAGAGAAGCGTTCCTACACCAAACGCTGGTCATATTATTAATTTGGGAGGTGAACAAGGTGTTTTTCCACCTAAACGACAGTTCAGAAGCAACTGTGCTGTGCAGTTTGAAGCAGAGATTGAGTCAGCATTTGTGGAAACTAGCAGGCATACTGGAAAACGCCAGGAGCGTGAAACTTTCAATTCTAAACCAGGTACTGTTTCTAAGTCAATGGCTGACAAGATTAACATTATTCATGGCTCTAATGGCCATTGTCAACCACCTCTATGCAGAGGTGGGGAAGACAAAGAACCCAATTGTACAAACTGTTCATGTAATTATAAAAATAAAACCTTTCCAAGTCGATTGGGAAACAAGCAACATGAACTGGGTGAGGAAAGATGTTATGTTAATAGTGGTTCTAGGGAAAAAAATAATATTGGTAATGATAATTCAACTAGTAATAACAAAACTGACAGATATGGAAAGTTAATACAAAGACATTTTTCTTTTCAGGAAACTGGTAGTAGACTGTATAATTTGAATTCTGAGTCTAGAAATTTTAAGCATGTTGAATACACGTCTTTAAGGAAAATGATTTATGCTTTTGAAAAGAAGCTGTTCAAATTTAAACTGTGTGAAATGGAAATATGCTATTTAAATAAATGTATTAAGCAAGAGTTAGTACCACAGGGACTAAGGGTTTTTAAGTTTCCTTATGGAATTTATTATGACAATGTGACTGTAAAGAGTTTCTCTGAAATGTTTGATAAGTGGGGTTTGGAATTGTTGGTCAAAACTGTTGCTGTTTATGAATCCATGATTATTGGATTAAGGGAAGAAGTGAATATGTTGAATGAAAATATTAACACTGATTTACTGTTTTCCCAATATGAAAACTTGTATTACAAGATTATCAGTAGGGTGGACCAAAAATGTGACAATATATTCAAGAAAAAAGTAAAAAAAATGGAAAGGGACAACAAACAATATAAGCAAGGTAGAGTTTATCCAACTGATAAACTGTTTTTTTATATGCAGCAGCAGGAGGAACACGGTCCTGGAGGGATAGACAATAGGCTTAGAGCTAGCCTCAATTTGGAGGTTGACATGGATGATATTCACCATGGTGACAATGATCTTGAGTGTTTGGATGACATTCAGGATTTTCCCATGCCTCGACGCTCGGAAAGAATAGCCAAACGCAGACAAGGGATAAACAAGACTTACAGCAGGGTTGTGAAGCAGAATCAGACTTACAACCAATGGTAGATAGTATAGAACAGATTCAGAGTGTTGAAAATATTAAGTATAGTTTGGATGGTTTCAACATATACAACTATTCTAATTTTCCTATTACTAAGGATTTATTTTCATTATTTTCGAAGGGATTTAAGTTTGTACCAACTCACGTGCCTGATATAGCTTCAGTCATGATTGACCTGCAGTTGTATCTTAGGAAACTAAATTTTAATCTTATACTGTCAGATAAAACAAACAAGGGTGAATCCAACAAGGTATTAAAGACAAGTAGCATGTTTAACCCCCCATTGCATCCACTTATAGAGGCATATGAGAAATTAGTCAGGGAAGATTTATATAAAACCTGAGGTGAAAAAAGGAAAGTTTTTAATAACTTGAACACTCAAGAAAAAAAACATCCTTGACAGTATCAGAAACAATAGGGATATAAGAATTATGACCCCTGACAAAGGGGTGGGGTGGTTATTTATGGTGTAGAAGAATACAATAATGATATGCAGAATATTCTATTCCAGGAGGATAGATACTCTTTATGCTCTAAAAATGAAATCAATATTTCTTACCGGAGATTGGATAGTTTTTTATATGAATATCTGATAGATCAGAGGATTTCGAAGGAAGAATACAACTTTTCATTAAACAAATTTCCTAGGATACCAACCATTTTTGGGATACCGAAGGTCCACAAAGATTTTAGGAAACCACCGTTCAGACCCATAGTTGCAGCCGCAGGATCCAAGACACATAACCTAGCGGTTTATGTGGATGTGAAACTGAAACATATTGTCAGCAAATTTCCGCACTTGTTAAAGGATTCTTGGGACTTCTTGGGTCAGCTTAAGCAAGATATTTGGATACCTGATTGTTGGTTGCTTACAGTTGATGTACAGGATCTTTTTTCTTGTATTCAAAAACTGGAAGGGCTAGATTTTTTCGAGGAAGTTCTTTTTTCCCACTCCGTTTTAAAACCTGATGAGGTATCACTTTTATGTGAGTTAATGAGTCTGATTCGTGAGAATAATTTTATATTTTTTGGTGGTGAATATTTTAAACAACTGCAGGGAGTTGCTATGGGTGCTGCATGTGCCCCTTTGTATGCTAACTTAGTGCTTTTAGGGTGGGAACAAAAGTATATTTTTCAACCTGATATGGAATTTTCATCCTGCATTGCATATTACGGTAGATTTTTGGATGACATTTTTATTGTGTGGAAAGGGGATGTAGCAGGAATCCCTAGGTTTTTGGAATATATAAACCAGACTACTAGGTATTTAAAATTTACTTTTCAATACCATCAGCGGGAAATTAATTTCCTTGATGTGCAGATTTTTAAAAAACAAAATAGGTTCCACTCCAAAATCTACAGAAAAAATACATTTTGCAATGCATATTTGCATTATACCAGTCACCACCCTATCCACCAGAAAAGAAGTATTGTAAAGGGGCAGGTAGTGAGGATATCCAGAATGACCATTACAAAAGAAGACGTGATACTGGAATTTCAGAATTTAAGGAAAATGTTTTTAGAGAGAGGCTACTGGGGTACTTCATTGATTCAATACTCCAGGAGGTTGGTGACAAATGGGGTACCGTGTACAAACCATTACTGGGTAGCATCAATCATAAACCAGTTGATACTGTTGATTTTGGTAATACCAGGATTGGCACCAATTTCCAACAGGCATGTGTAGTGCAGTTTAGTCCCCTTTATTCTCAAGTTAAAACAACTTTGTCAAAGAATTGGAATATTTTTAGAACCAATCCTGAAATAATCCGGGTTCTTGGTGATAAGCCTATTTTCTCCACCAAAGTAGGTAGTAACATAAAATCCTTGGTGGAGGTTTCCAGAAACTCAAATGAAAAACAGAGAAACTCATATGGTAGTAAGCCTTGTGGTAGATGTCATTATTCTTCCTATATAATGCTTGAACGTGACATCATTATTAATAATCTCAACAAGTGTCATATTTATTTGAAAAATGGGAACTGTTGTTCCAGTAAACTGGTATATCTTGCTAAATGTACTTCCTGTTCTTCATTCTACGTCGGAAAGATGGAATGGATGTTGAAGAACAGGATATATGAGCATTTATATGATACCAAATGTGGAAAAAATACTAATGCATTATACAAACATAGTGGTTTGTGTAGAAATTTTAGTGGTTTTAAGTTTGGTATTTTGGAATTTGTCACAGTGGATGTGAGGGGGGGTGATTGGCAAAATAGGTTGCACAAGAAGGAATTGATGTGGCAACTCCGACTAGCTGCTGACCAACCCCCGGGCATTAATGAACATCTTTCAATTATGCCTGTTTTGAAAGAGAAGGCAGATTCAGTATAACACACTGGCTGTTCAGTCAGTGAAGTAATTTTTAATATGTAAGGAAGTCTTTTTTAAAATGTTAACAGTTTATACTTCTGCATTTTTGCATTATAATTTTTATACAAAAAATATAAAAATATATATAAAAATGTGATACTTTTATATGTATATTGTAATGGTACACATGTTTAATGTTGGACTTATTTATTTATTTGTTTCATTATTCATGAGATTTGGCATGTTTGAAATATGATTTGCTAATTCCTAGACCAATGAATTCAAACTGTGGGGTATTTAAGCCTGAAAGTTCATATTTTAACTGTTCTGATGAAGTCATACTGTTTGATGAAAGCGCTTATCTATTTGTGTATTTTTGTATTAATAAATCCTATCTGTGGACTCACAATGTTGTGCTACTACTTCTTACTGGTTATACTTCAGCACTTCAACACCATCTGGTTGGACTTTATTATAGTGGAACCAATTTATATCAGCTAATAAAATAAGTTCTGCAGACTATTTGATCAGCAGATTTAGTTTACGAAATTGCAATTGGCTGGACATCCAAACTTGTAAAGATTTTATACATAGTAAGCTCGTACCCTTATTAGAGGCATAAAATAAGAGTAACTAAAAAATCTTGGATTTTATCTCAACAATTATTAATAGCTCACCCAAGAATACTTCATACATATCTGTTATTTATAAAATTTTAAGAAATTATTTTAGCAAAACATATGTTTCTTTTTGGAATTATTCAAGTAAAGTTAATAGACAAGTATTCTCAGACAGATAAAAAACTTTGTTTACAGTCGGCAAAGGAATCCACATCTTCCCTGTTGTGGCGTGAATGCACATGAAAATTTTTACATAGATATTTTTTCATCCACATATCATAGCAATAATGTACAAGAAAGATGAAAAGAAATGCCGGAGATGTGGACACCCTGATGCTGACTGGATACATAAGGTTGTTAATTGCAAAATAATTCCCCCATTTTGATTAGACTTTAAATATCTTTGTAAAGCTCTATGGAATGACAACTGTATAATTTCTGATTCCCTTATCCTTTTCAGTGTTCCAGTTCCTGAAGTCATTCTTAAAAACCAAACATTTTTACTATGATCTATCCTCTCGATAGCAAGGAAAATTGTTACTAAAAATTGGAAATCCCCATCTACTCCTGTGTTTAAAGTTGAGTTTATTCATCTTTTGAAATATATTTGTAAGAATGAGATTACTATACAAGCAAGGACTAACAACACAGCCCATCATTTAATTGCTTGGACAAAACTGTCTAATCTGTTAGAGAAATATTAAGTGTTCTCCCATGTATATTGCTTTTTTAGTTGTTATGGACATTGTGTATAGTTTGTTTGTTTTTTCTTCTGACTATACTGTTAAACTATTGTGTTATAAAATGAATAAAAACATTTTGGAAAAGAAAAAAAGATTACACTAAGTGACATGTAGTCTGCACTTTATGAGCCTCCTAGTATTTCAGGCTGCAAGAAAATCAGTAGAAAAAGTAAAACTAGGAGGAAGAAGGTGCGAGTTATGCTTGGTAAGGTCTAGGTAGGCTGTGTGAACCGCCTTACCCTCGAAATAACCATTATGCTTGTGTTGTCGGTTCACTCAGAATGGTGTACACTTAATGTACACTTAGTGTAGGTGTTAATGAATCCCAGGGACTGTCTTCTTTCATCCCATTCCAAATGTAATTAGATGCATCCTGTCACGTGATTGCATAACCTTTGAGTATACCATTCACAATCGTGGTCTGTCTGCTAGAAACCTGGATGAGTACAGTTAAAGGAGAAGGAGAGTTTAACAGGCAACATTAGTAAAATACACTGGCTTTTGTATGGTGTTTGGGCACTGCAATACTCAGACTGAATACAGGTGAACAACAGTTGTAATTGCCATATAGCATGGACTCTATGGTTTCAGTCTGTTTTTGGCCATAGTCCTCACAGCCCACAGTAGACTTTATAAGGTGAACCTTTTCCAGCAACCTAGGCCTACTTGCTTTTGCCAAGGAATTGTTACCTGCTCTACAGTATAGCAAATTTGGTGTCTGTTGGGTCAAGGATAACTGGTTGTCTGACAGCTTACAGAATTTTGGATTGGGTAATCCATGTAGCATTTGCTATACATGTAATCATGGGGAAACCACTGTCTTGTTGAATGTTAGCATTACTGTAGTCAGTTATGGACAAGATGGTGGCTGTTTCTTCAAATATGAGTTGATGCCAAGGATATGGAGGTGGTGGGATTTAAATGTTTGTTAGCATGAAGAGCATAATTTTGGTGGCATTTTCTCTCTCTTTCATTGTTTGATAATTGTGAACATCAGCTGTGGACCTAAATTTTGTTAGAAAGGGTAAGAGATGTATAATTAGTAATTTTATCATAGGATGTTCACACTCACAAAGACAAATGTATACACACACACACACACACACACATACAAGCAAATATTAAAAGTGAATATTAAATTTGCCACCAAGAGATGGTTACAGAAAAAAAAATCACACAACTGATATGCCTAATTGGTACGAATTGGTATATTTTAATCACATGATCAAGAAACAGGTAGCTCATGGCAAAAGCCTAATTTCTAAATAATCTTTGAAAAGGAGACTAGAATTAGAAACCCAAATGGAATGCACCATTAGTAGATACTGTTTTTAATTGTGGAGGGACACTAGATAAACCACTGCTGACAGCAGAATAAATATGAACTGGCACCCCACCTAAGTACCATATTCAGTCATAGCCTCACTACAGGCTTTGTGCCTACTGATGGCACACAGCTATGGGGATCCCACTCCACAAAGGGGGATCCACCACTGACCCCAAGAACTACCGACCCATCGGTCTGATGAGTCTGATCTGCAAGGCCATGGAGCGTATCATCATGGAACTTATAAACAAAGACATAGGTAACCTAAAAACTCTGGACCTCAACCAGTTTGGGCTTGTAAAAGGTAGATCATGTCTCCTAAATCTGATTGACTTCTTTGATCAGTCACCAAAGCCGTAGACGAGGGTAAGGTGGTTCACACAGCCTACCTAGTCCTCACCAAGGCCTTCGACACCATCCCCAACTCTGGTATCATTGGTAAACTCACGAAACTGGGCATAAACCCCTATGTCACGTAATGGGTTGCAAACTGGCTCACTGACAGAACCCACACTGTGAAAGTAGCCAATTCCGTATCTGACTCCAGACCAGTGACTAGTGGAGTACCACAGGGTTCAGTCCTGGGTCCCCTCCTGTTCAGGATCTACTTCTCTGAAGTGGAGGCCAACACAGAGGTCCTAGAGCTAACAAAGTTTGCAGCAAACTGGTAGTCATTAGTGAATCCCCTAATGATGTGGACATTCTACAAAAGGGCCTCACTGAGACAGATGCCTGGTGTCAAAGCCACGGCCGCAAACTCAACACTAAAAAATGTATAGTCATCCCCTTTGGAAAAACCCTGTGCCAATGAACTACCACATAGGTGGTAGCCCAGTCATCACAGGTGGACAGTAGTCTCTCCTCAACAGGGGCACAGGAAAATAAACTTTTTGGGTGGCTGAAGCCAGGGAATCTTTATGGCTAGGCTTGTATAGGCCCTAGGACCGATAGCTTAGTATCTACCTATGAACCTAAGAACCTATATATATATATATATATATATATATATATATATATATATATTTTTTTTTTTTTTATCATGATCTATGTGTGGAAGAAGGGGAACCTGCATCACTCTAGAGACTTCTGGGCATCATCAGATATAATGGGGGGACTAACTCTGGGCCGATCCTCTGAACACTACCTTCGGCCTCAATATTGCAGAAGCTCAGGTACAAGGACCAACTTCCAAACATTTTCACTTTTGTCTTTGTAAAATAACATCTGGTCACTACATTTGACCGAAGCTCTATCACAAGGGCCAGCTCCTAAACATTTTCAAAGAGAATTTTCTCTTTGTATAATGTAAGCAAATTTACCTTGAAGAACCTTGCTATGTTTTTACTTCATATAGTCAAATACATGCCTGCCTGTGCTGGAAATTAGTTTATAGCATCCCCCCCCCAACAGAGTTGTCCTTGCACTCTAAAGATCACTTACTAAGTTGGTCACTGTCCTTTCTCTTGACCAGTAGATTACACTGTAGAGGTCAGTTACTTAGTCTTCCTGGCTGACAGGTTTCTGCATTCAGGAAATGAAAGAAAACCTGCTCTACTTTATACCACTCTGCTAATTGTTTTCTATTTGCTATAAACTGATTGTTCTCTGTTATAATTTGACCTGTGGGTGGAAACACAGAAAGAATGGCAGAAATATAAAACACCACAATATCTTGAAAACTTCAGAATGCTTTGCCTTTGTTCTAAAAAGCAAATTAATGAAGACAAAAAAACTATACTGTAATAATGTTCTGAATAATAGTAAACATAACCCAAAAAAATTCTAGACAGCAATTAAAGAAATTTTGCATCTCGACTGTAAATTCACACCAAACCCCTCTCCCAATAATTCATCACTAGAAACCAATATACAGTTCAACTCTTATTTCATAGATAGCATATCATCTCCAACCAAGGATTCTCCAACATCTAATCCTAACCCTGTCCAGCAGCCAAGTATCACCATATCCCCTTTTACCTTCAACATGTGCCACATCCTATATAAAACTACATTTAAGCAAACTCAAACCATGTTCTACTTCATCTGATGACCTCCCAAGTGACTACCTTAAATTCATTGTCTACTATCTCAATTATAAATAGGCCAATCCAGGAATACCGCATTCCTTCTCTTTGGAAAAGTCACACATTATCCCTCTGCACAAAGGAGGAAATTCAACAGATATTAATAACTTCAGACCTATAGCAATCTTACCCCCCCCTTAAAATACCTGAAAATGTATTCAAAACCAACTGCTAAACCATCTCCTGCAGGATGAGCTCCTATCCCCTACACAACATGGCTTCTGTTTTTCCCACAGTACTAAAACCGCACCTCTAACCTATATAGATACTGTCAATAAAGCTAGAGATAATAGCAATCTAGTCAACTCCTTATTTCTAGACTTGTCCTAAGCTTTGACACATGTTGTCAAAGCAAACTTCTCCTGAAAATGCCCTCATTAGATCTCCCTCAGCTCAACCTTCTATGGTTCAAAAGCTACTTTTCCAATAGGTGTCAGTCAGTTAAATGGCACTCCACCATTCATGCCTCCCTGTGACCACTAGTGTAACACAAGGGTCTATCCCTGGCCCCTCCTCTTTAGCATTTTCACTAACACTCTCCACACATCCACACAACAAGCCTCCCTATTACAGTACGCAGATGGCTCCACACTCATTTGCACATCTTACAACGTGGCACACCTCCAAAAAATTACTCAGGGAGCTTTAACAGCAAGTGAAACATGGCTTTGTAACTCGCAACTCATGTGCAACCCAAAAAACTACTACTTTTTCCCCCAAAATCCATTTCCCATGAAAAAACAAACCTTAATGTCCTCTCTCTTGATAATACAACCATTAAAGTTTCTTCTCATAGCAAATTATTATGGATGATAGCAGATGAAAATTATAAATTTGGCCTGCATATACAAAATTGCATTAGAAAAACTCATCTAACACTAGGGGTGCTTTATAGAGCCAAAAACTTTCTCACCGATGCAACTAAAGCTATACTTGCCACTACTTATCTCCTCAACACACTTCTTTTTGCTGGTCCCATCCTTACTAACCGTCAGGCATCACAAAAATCAAAACTTGAACAATGCTATAGCAAAGTTGCTAAATTGGGGGCAAATACCCCTTTCAGAAGCCACCACTATATAGCACTAAAAAGCCTAAATTGGTTAGAACTACTCCATCACCTAACCCATACACAGCTTCTTATCACCTAGAAAATTAAGCAAAATTCCTCTGTTTGTCCGGCACCAAATAACATTCTGCACAACTATGTTCCTAATCGGCCATTACAATCCAATGACCAAAAACTCCTGTCATCCACAAACTTAGTACAACTGCTCCTTATTTCTCTGCATCAGGTCACTACCCTCCCTTATACCCTTCAAAGCCATTCTAAATGACTTCCTGGCCAAAATCTGGCTCTGTTCTTGCTCAACACCAGGATAAACTGTAACTCTAAATGTGAAAAAATACATATTCATACCTTACATCTCCTTACTCTCCCTTCTTTATTCATGTCCTTACTTCTATCAATTTCTCCCACTGGCTTTTTCTCTAAATATGGCATAGGCCTGCTTTTCTCTCACTTCGTATTGCAGTTCCTGTTTCTTTTACACTAACTTACATTTAATTTATGTATATACCAGCTAAAATTTCTCTAACTATTAAATCATTGTCATAAAACTTGTATCTATTTGTAACAGATGCTTTCATATTATGTCTAATTCCTTGGCTCTAGATGATTGTTGCAGTTGACAGTCCAACCCAAATGCAAAAATGGGAAAAAGTGGTTATGGATGCATTTGTTTTTTTTTTTTTTTATATTATTTTTAAAGACTGTAAAATTATTCTTCTTAAAATGCTTTGTAATACTTTGGAGGGTACTTATGTATTACTGCAACCAGATTCTGAATGAATTTTCTACCCACCCTTCAAGCTATCCAAGTCACTGATGATGTGTTGTGGCAGCCATTGAAGCCGCCGTTTTGCTCAGGAAATAACATTTTTAAAGATGTCATGTGTACAACACAATGGAAAACATTCACATGTGTAAAAATGAAATGTTACTCAGCATGCTGCTCGCTCTGTATGACCATTATTTCTCTGAGTGAAACTCCTCTTCAAAATCAAGCTGTCTTACTTATTGTTACACTTGTTAGGTAACATAGTTTGATCACGGCAAGGTTTTAACTGTTGGCACCCAGGAAGGTAATCATTGTTTAGAAGACAATAAAAATATATGTGTTATAAACAAAAGTGAGATGCTGGTAATGCCATCGGGAGGTACAACTTCCCCAAGCTCCATTTGAACTATTTTGTGTTTTGGCTGAGCAACAGTTTCTTTGTAAAACTGTTAGACATACCTGAAAACCTCCGAGTTCAGCCCCCCCCCAAAAAAAAAACAGACCACGAAAAAGAAACATGTAGTTTAAAAGGAATTTCTGTCAATGGTTTCCCCCCAAAAGGGATAGCCTAAAGGGATGACAACCAGCACTTGTGTGTACAGTCTAGGAAAGGACACTAACCAGCAAGAGGAATTTGAACATTATTCCTCTCCCCATGTGTACAAAAATATGAAAATACAGTACTTAAGAATTTACACAACCCTGGTTAGGTTACCAGACATCGTTTCGTAGAACCATAACAAATTATGCGACTTCTGAAATCTGGTTGCGATAATACGTAAGTACCCATGGGCCCCCAATGAAAATGGGCTGCTACCCAGTCGTACTTGCCTGGTAATCCAATGTCAATAAATAAATAAACATAACACTGAAAGGAACAATATTATAAAAAAGTCCACACAACTGAAAACTGAACAAAACTAATTTTTATTCTCCCAAGTTCTTAGGTGTACGCCTTCATATGGAGACAAGTAACATCACAATACCACTACCACTTGATCATTATTCAGTCAATTCAATTTCAATTAAACAATTAATGTAATACTAATCTATTTACCATTACTCTAAGTCACTTAAAGAGTAAATAGTATACCATTTTGTGCATCTATATACATTTTCTATATAACAGGAAGTATGAAGTTCTATAATACTTGCATTATTGACTTGTCTGAAGTCCTTAGTGATTAACCAGAAAATCAAGAACAGTGATATGAGGCAAAATCAAAGAGATATTCTACAAAATCAGGTACAGTTGAGAGGTATTATTCCCTGCATACCTCTCAACTTGCTAAAGAATTATGAACATAGCAGAAAATAATGGGTGACAAAATCAGAAAAATTGTATTATTATAATTATATTATTACTTTAATTCACTTAAGAAGCTTAGCAGAGCAATAGATGTTGTAGGGTCTATATCACATAGTCGAAGTTCTATAACTTCGAACACGGAATGTTCGAATCATTCTGTTCGAAGTTACAAAACTTCAACTAGTGATAAAAACAAAAAAAATAAGTAAAAACAAAATAAACTGTTGTAAGCAGGGGGGGCAAGCCCCTCTGTACCCCCACACCCCCCTACTTAAATATATCAACTCCGAGATCGCACCACATTGAAATTAACGTAAACCTCCCCTTACTGAAATTTCCATTTAAATGTTCGAAATTGTACAAGTTTGAACTTATTATCTCAACCATATGGGGTTCAAACTTGTACAAGTTCGACTATGTGATAGGAACCCGATTTTGTATCATAGGATCATAGGAGGTTACTAGGCTAATGGCCCTGTGGCCCTTACAAGTCTAACCAAGAGTTTATAACCAAAAAAGAAACCTCAGTCGGCACCTGTCACCCCCTGTCAATGAGGGACACAGGTGGAACCCCTGGGACAAATGTGTGGTTTCCCATCAACTCATCAAGGCTGTGCTTGAAGAAGGTCAGTGAGGTACTCTGTTTGACGTGTATGGGAAGTCTATTCCAGAGACAGGACAGCCTCTGGGAGACAAACCTGTCTCTCTAGCAGGTTTTGTTGATATCACATATTAGATTCAAGCCTTTGAGTCGGTAATGCACAAGGAGTTAGACTTACGGATATGAAGCATCTCTAGTAGGGCATGGTCCGAAATTGCCTTGAGGTGAGACACAGATCACCCCTGAGCAATCTATACAATACCAAGTAGAGCGATAGTGATTTGAGCCTGTCCACCTATGACAAATGTTGGAGGCCATGGATTCTCTTTGTGAGGTATTTCTGTGGACTTTCCAGTTGGTGCAGTTGTTTGAGGGAGGAGTACAGAGAGGTAATAACATCCTTTTTTCTGGATGCAATCCCTTTACTTATGAGAATAACTAAGTAAAAGGCTTTTCTGACTACTGCTGCTACATGATGATCGAGTGTGAGATTGTTGTCAACCTGAGTACCCAAGCCTCTCACCACAGGTTATGTACTTAGGGGGTTGCTGTTGATATGGTAATCAGTATGGGCTGTGTTTTTGCCAATGGTATGATGATACATTTTTTTTACATTTAACTTAAGGCCATGACTTTGGAAGCAGTCATTAGTTGCTGTGAGACCCTCTTGCAGTATGTTAACATTATTTGGGGAGTCAATGACAGCACCCAACTTACAGTCATCCCCAAACTTGGTCAGCCACAGGCATTTTGTCTTTGCCTGCACCTCTGAGAAGTAGATGCCAAACAGTAGGAGTCCCAGGACAAATCCCAGGGGAACTCCACTAGTGACAGGTCTGCTGTCAGAGATGGAGGTGCCTATTTTGACCTTGTGGGTCCTGTCAGTGAGCTACTTGGCCACCCACCTGATGAGATAGGGTTTTACGCCAAGTTGTGTTAGCTTTTCTATGATGCCCAAGTGGGGGAGTGTGTCAAAGGCCTTGACCACATCAAGGTAAGCTGTATGTATTGACTTTCCCTCATCCAGGGCCTTGGTGACAGTCTCAAAGAAGTCAACCAGGTTCAACAGGCATGATCTGCACTTGACGAATCCAAACTGGGTGGGGTCAAGTGCTTTGAAATTGCCTATGTCCTTGTTTATGAGAGCCATAATAATATGCTCCATGGCTTTACAAATTAGACTTGTCAAGCTAATGGGGTGATAGTTTCCAGGGTCGGTAGTGGCGCCACCTTTGTGCAAGGGAGTGACAATGGCAGATCTCCACACTGCTGGAATGGTCTGTACTTAGGCTGTGGTTGAATAGGGTGGTGCTCAATAGCGAAGCTAGTTCTTGCTGGAGATGGTGCAGAATACAATTCGGAATACTCTCAGGTCCCATGGAAGCTGTGTTCCTTGCCTTGGATAAGACTTTTAACACTTGATCTACAGAGATGTGAGGTGCAGGACAAGTATCGGGGATGTTGAATGGTCCTTTGGGGGGCAGGGGGGTGAAGCTTGCTCTGAACCTATCTGATAGCAGGTTGGCTAAGTCAACAGGATCAGTGTAAGTGATACCGTTAAGTACTAATGCAGAACAGACTTGGGCTTTGCCATGGAGGTTCCTGACTTAACTGAAGAAGGCTTTGTGGTTTCCCTTTGTTTTGGAGGCTAGTTTTGATTCATAATTGGCTTTGGAGGTTTTTCACTAGTGATCTAATTTGCTTGTTGAGGCTAAGGAGGGAGATTTTCCAATTTGGAATTTGTTCCTTTTTACCCTTGAACACCAGTTTCTTCCTTTTGTTGTAAAGCCTGTTGACAGAGGATGTCCACCAGACAGGTTTGTGTTTTCTTGAAGAGCAGGTTTTAGTTATGTTAGGTATGGCTGAGTCCATGCAGTTGTACAGGTGCTTGTATACTGCACTGGTGTAATGTACAGCATAGTTGTCTGCATCCTCTGAGGGGAACAGTGCTGTGAAGCTACTGATACCCTCCCTTAGGAGGTTGTAGTCAGCTTTTGAGAAGTTTTTAGCCTTATTATGGAGGGGGGGGGGTTGGGTGGGATAGAAACTTTGAATGAGACAGAAGATGATCTGATCTCACCAGGGAAGAACATACCATGAGAGTGGTGTGGCAGTCACCCATGTTGGTGAGAACCAAGTCCAAAATGTTATCTTCCCTTGTGGGGGATGAGACGAGCTGGTCTAGTGTGTTAGAATTGATGAATAAAAAAGTGAAAAATTTAGTTTAGGATACCTTGGATAGCTCAAACATGCCCAGTGTAATTTCATTGATTCCCATGACTCGAAGAGAACTTACTTCAGGAAATACACCTCACAGATGTGAATGTTTGTGGTACAAGGTGTAATTGAAATGAATCGAGAGAAATAAGGCACATGAAGCTTTGTTAGAATGCTGTGTAGAGATCACACTGCAATTAATCACAATATGTCTTTTTCATCTACCTTCTTTTTAAAGTTCATTTGCTGTTCACTTGGCAGTGCACAGAGTTCACTACTTAAGGAAAAAGTGAAACATTTAGTTTAGGCTGCCATAGCCCAAACACATCTGGCAACAGTGCACTGTCTTCAGCACTCTGGGCAGTGCTGAGAGGAGAATTCCCAACTGTAATAGAGCTATCTCTGCAGAACAAGGTGTAAAAGGAATAACTTTTGAGAAGTAATACAGGCAATGAAGGGTCTGAATCCAGCTACAGGATACTTTTTAAAAAGGATGTAAGAAGCACATTTCTCAGAAATGTTTGAATATACTGTAACAGTAGAGAAAATTGCTAATGTTAAACCTGTTTCTTGCAAGCAGTGTATCAGTAAACTTTGCATAATGAAGTGTACTTTTTATCATATATGACTGTCACATATGTACACAGAACAATGCATGTACACCTTCCTACACATGACAATGAATATATTTCATATACAAATCCAATGCATGTGTATGATGAACACAGTACTTTATACAAATCACATGCATGTGTATGATGAACACAGTACGTTATACAAATCCCATGCATGTGTATGATGAACACAGTACATTATACAAATCCCATGCATGTGTATGATGAACACAGTACTTTATACAAATCCCATGCATGTGTATGATGAACACAGTACTTTATACAAATCCCATGCATGTGTATGATGAACACAGTACTTTATACAAATCCCATGCATGTGTATGATGAACACAGTACTTTATACAAATCCCATGCATGTGTACGATGAACACAGTACGTTATACAAATCCCATGCATGTATGATGAACACAGTACTTTATACAAATCCCATGCATGTGTATGATGAACACAATCGTACGTTATACAAATCCCATGCATGTGTATGATGAACACAGTACTTTATACAAATCCCATGCATGTGTATGATGAACACAGTACTTTATACAAATCCCATGCATGTGTATTATGAACCATGCATGTGTATGATGAACACAGTACTTTATACAAATCCATGCATGTGTATGATGAACACAGTACTTTATACAAATCCCATGCATGTGTATGATGAACACAGTACTTTATACAAATCCCATGCATGTGTATGATGAACACAGTACTTTATACAAATCCCATGCATGTGTATGATGAACACAGTACTTTATACAAATCCCATGCATGTGTATGATGAACACAGTACGTTATACAAATCCCATGCATGTGTATGATGAACACAGTACTTTATACAAATCCCATGCATGTATGATGAACACAGTACTTATACAAATCCCATGCATGTGTATGATGAACACAGTACGTTATACAAATCCCATGCATGTGTATGATGAACACAGTACTTTATACAAATCCCATGCATGTGTATGATGAACACAGTACTTTATACAAATCCCATGCATGTGTATGATGAACACAGTACGTTATACAAATCCCATGCATGTGTATGATGAACACAGTACTTTATACAAATCCCATGCATGTGTATGATGAACACAGTACGTTATACAAATCCCATGCATGTGTATGATGAACACAGTACTTTATACAAATCCCATGCATGTGTATGATGAACACAGTACGTTATACAAATCCCATGCATGTGTATGATGAACACAGTACTTTATACAAATCCCATGCATGTGTATGATGAACACAGTACTTTATACAAATCCCATGCATGTGTATGATGAACACAGTACTTTATACAAATCCCATGCATGTGTATGATGAACACAGTACTTTATACAAATCCCATGCATGTGTATGATGAACACAGTACTTTATACAAATCCCATGCATGTGTATGATGAACACAGTACTTTATACAAATCCCATGCATGTGTATGATGAACACAGTACGTTATACAAATCCCATGCATGTGTATGATGAACACAGTACGTTATACAAATCCCATGCATGTGTATGATGAACACAGTACTTTATACAAATCCCATGCATGTGTATGATGAACACAGTACGTTATACAAATCCCATGCATGTGTATGATGAACACAGTACTTTATACAAATCCCATGCATGTGTATGATGAACACAGTACGTTATACAAATCCCATGCATGTGTATGATGAACACAGTACTTTATACAAATCCCATGCATGTGTATGATGAACACAGTACGTTATACAAATCCCATGCATGTATGATGAACACAGTACTTTATACAAATCCCATGCATGTGTATGATGAACACAGTACGTTATACAAATCCCATGCATGTGTATGATGAACACAGTACTTTTGTTGTAATCATCACAACTCATCACATATCCCAACTATGTGTTTGGGACCCTTATGTCTTCTGAATTATGTATGTAACATAACACAGCCTGTCTTGATCATCACATTCAACAGCATCCATGTGAATCATAATTACTTGCAATAAGAATGACTTTTAAATAAGAAAGCAGTCCAAGACAGAATTACAAACACATACATATAAGCCTGTCTGAGTATATCTCCATTCATTCAGACACCAGTAAATGTCAAATTTCCAGGGTACAAAATTAGTACTTCTGCAGTAATAGCAGTTAATACATTATGTAGGACTTTTTGACTACTTTATCCCATAGTGCGATTCCAGTTGTTTATTATGCTATTTTAACCTTTGCTAAGCCAAAAACTGATGTCAGAATTAAGACATCTTTTACCTTCCAAAGTAAACCCCTCAAAAGTCATGCCAGCAAGCATTTCATTGTTGAACACTGGCACATCTGATAATGGTGGAGCATCACACATGACATGCTCAGTGCCATGATTCACACCTTTAATCCTGTCCGCTGTAGGTAGTGTCAATGTGTCTGCCAAGGGGTCCATCTGCTTACAATAATGCAAATGCAGTTGGCAATGCTGTGCATGTTTGCGCAATACTAGTAACATGTGAGATATGAATTAGGGCCACCGATTCAGACACAGTTTGTAAGCTTGACTTTTGCAGACATGGCTGGCAAGCAGGAGAATGATTCTAAATTTAGAGCGCAAAGCTGGGGTGTTGAGGAGTTCAGGATATTTGTGGCACTCTCCTTGTGAAGCACTACAGCCATAGGCTCTGCAAGGGGGATTATACTGGGTCTCAATATAAGACTGAGACTTAGAATAGCTTAGCCAAGGATGTATCCACAGCAACTGGCATTCCACATAATGGGTAACAATGTTATCACCACTATCGTGACCTTAAAAAGCACAAGCAGGACATCTTAAACTGAAGGGATGATGAATTTAAGACTGGCAACACACTCCAGTAATGAGAGTGTAATGACACATTACCTGTCTATGATATAGCAATAATCATCTAGCCAGCTCAAGCAGATAGTCATATATATATATATATATATATATATATATATATATATATATATATATATATGTATATATATATATATATATACATATATATATTTGTCTTCTTTTTGTTTTCTTCAGCTGTATAGGAGATTGCTGCAAACTATTTGATGCACCAGGAGAGATTAATACACCTCATAGAGGCATGGGGTAAATATAAATCAAGTAAAAATTAAAGTTACAATGTTATTTTCATTCCCTCAGATGCTAGCATCTGGAGTAGGCAGACCTCATCATTCATCTCAAGCATGCATGTCTTCCCCAATAAGTGTTGCTGCTTGTGTTAGGCAATTAGAATGCCAGCTTTACAGTATGTGGGTTCAGTAATTAGAAGCAGCATATATATTTTTAATTGATAATTATTTGTAAGATCTTAACAGCAGTCTGTCAGGAAGAATTACATTATGATAATTGTAATTATTTTGTTAAAATACGTAATTCCAATCCATCATAATGAAATAAATGCAGCTATATCTTATATCAGATCAGTGATATTTGTTTATTTAATAACACATAAGTACCATTCCATTGTATACAGATGTTGCAATGGTGTGCAATAGTAAATTATTGGAGTTGTTTATGTACTGCCAAATAAAACTTTGTTTAAAGTATACAGTATTGTTACATGACATGTATATAAATATCTCTTTTTTTTGTCCCCCCCCCCCCAACACTTCTCTCTTTTGCGGGGTATACTTTATTAACAATCTGCTGTTTGCATATCTTGCTAATGAAAATTAATCATCAACAACACAGCAAGGTACACCCCCCACTGTCACTGGGCCCACATTACCTCCACAGATGGCAGCACAGAGACTCAGCACTTCAGGGTCACAGCCTGCTAGTGTTGCCTCCAAAACCCTAACCTATCTGCTCCAAGTATATCAGGTTGCTCTGCCATGGCTGCTGGTGCAGTGGTACCCTCTGGGTGCACTACTAGTGGAGGTGGCAATTTTGTTACCTGGCAGGAGCTGACAAGCTGACAGGGTTAGTGGAGGACATCATAGTGAGGACCTTGGGACGCATATCAGCAGTATTGAAAGGGTCCTACACTGCAATGGAAAGATGATGCCACATCTGGTACTGACCCAGGAAGCTACTACAAGAGCCAGTGATGACAGTTCTGAGGGAGAGGACAAGATATTCATTGTTCTCATGCTGGATGTGGATACACCTTCAATGTCCCCTACTTATGCCCAATCATGGTGTCCCCCAATGTTTTGTCTCCATCACCATCCCTGTCTGTCTTGTATGTCCTGTATGTCTATAGATGCTTCCTAACCTAACCTACCTACATGACCCTCTCATTGCTAAGCACCTTTCCAAACATTCCTCTCTCTCTCCCATCAATCAATAAATAAATAAATAAAAATAGGCACCTGTCCAACAAAACAATTCCAACCCACACATAACTCTCCATTTTGTTCATTCTGACACAATTCATAATGTTCAATTGGCCATACAACATTATTCCTTTGTTGCCATCCATCACTGGTGTGACAGCTCTGCAAAACCTTGAAATTGAGTGCACAATTATACACTGACATTGTGAAGAAGTGGATAGCTATGATGCTGCCCCACAGATGTCCTGCAATTTGTTTTCCTGTGTGCTTTCCCATGCTTGCCAACTCCCATTTTAAGCATTGTCCTATCCACCCATTTTTCACATGCTTAATCTGGTCAAAAAATAAATTCGCACACATGGCAAAAATGGCCCATGGAAAAGCCTTCACTTTATGTACTTGGCATTTGCACAGAGTTTGGCATAGAGCAGCAATGCTGAGCGACATTGAATGAATGCTATTTAACTTCTAATTGCAAAATTTGAAAATTTCAATTTAATCTGCAGTGGTCTTGTTACTGTCTCACAAATATGCTTAAATTCACTGCACTATGGAGATATAGGATAAAGCCATACTAAAGACAGCACTGTGGAAAGGTCACTGTAATATTTATTAGTCTGCAGGATGTATTCAGCTAAGAATCCCTTTGTGGAGTGTTGAGATAGTTACCCTATTTGTAGACTGATTTTTGGCATAGTGTCATGGGTTCAGTTACAGCTGTATGTCATTTTATTACTTCATGATGGTTCATATTCCTATCATATATTTAATTGCAAATGTCTGTATTTCTCTTCATATAACACATATCCTTAATATAACATTGGAATAGTGCAGAAAGACAATTATCAAAAACATTGTAGCCCAAACAGGGAGACTTAGTAAGCCAACCTTATCCTGGTTACATATTCTTTTTTATTGCACTCTCCAACCTCTTAATTGTACCTATAGCAATCAGTTTATTGTACAGAGCAGTACAGATTGATGATGATGTAATAAGTAAAACTAACACCATACAGATGTTCTTATATGTCCTACAAAACATATTTCGCTCTGCATCTGTCTGTAACTCTCTCTGTTCACCCCTCCTACTTCCATAAGTTTTCATTGTGCTTCACTAGTATTATTGCAATTCCTTTGTGGTGTGGTGAGCTAATGCTTGATGTGTAGAAACAATTTGCAATAATACCACAGGTTCTATTCTAACCATTAAAGAAGTGTTAGCTACTGTTTTGGTTCAGTAATATATGTGTACCATTTGGCTGCATATTGTTGTGAGCCACCATAATCCTTCTCCGGTGATAATTTTCTTTGTCCCTGCCTCCATGTCACCCTTCTGCATTATTATTCTTCCTCCTCTGTACTTGAACAATGTTTGGTCATGGGCAACAAATGCAACTAATGGTAAATGGAAGTACAATGTTTATACCAATATGTTTGGATTTGATTGCCTTCACTACTCTGTCTCCCTTTGAGCCACTGCTCTATGCTATGTTTAGACAGTTTACTGTAAATACAAATAAGATGAAGAGCTGGATGTAGAGATTACAGTGGTCAATCAGTTGATAAAGATTAGTACATACATTCATGTTTGCTGATATCCATTGTCAACTCTTAACTTTAACAAATAGGAATTTCTACATATTGTGATAAAATAATCAGGTGTAAATTGATTACTGGCATGCTGAAAATGTTTGGATACATACAGATGACAACATGTTTCATGATGTTTTGTCTAACTACTGTCTCAGTACATATTGGCTAAACCCCTTTACTTAGCACATCATTATCCTGCTGCTATACTAATCTGCCTGCTACCTATTATAAAGGCTGTCGTGTAAAGGTGTTTCTGAGGAAGTTGGCACAGGACATGTGGCAAGGCAGGTATGTCCCTAGCCTTGAGTAGCATCCTGCCTTCATCAAGAATGATACCACAGTATAAAGACAAAATGATTGACTTCAACAATTGGCTAAGTTTCTGGTGTCATTCAAAGGGGATCCAGTATCTGTCTGCCTGGGATGACATGATCGACAAACCACAATGCTTTGCCAGAGATGGTCTGCACCTGTTGCCCCTGGGATTCAGGTTACTGGCTAAGGCACTTGCCACCCCCGTAGTGCCTTTTTTAGGCAAGGTTAAAATGACAAAACCACCACCATAACAGATAAAAACATGCAAAATCTGAAGGTTATGCTACTCAATGCTAGAAGTGTAAACCTCAAAATGCACTCTCTCGAGGCACTTCTAAAAATGGAGAACATCGATATCTGTGCAATAACCGAGACCTGGCTCCAGAGAGCACCCCTGCAATGCCAGGCTACAACTCTTACCACACTTTTCGGCCACCAAACCAGGACTGAAACACTAAAGGTGATGGAGTGTCCATATTCACCAAAGATATTCACACCACCAGGCTAGTTGCCCAACACAATGTGTCTGAAATATTACAAGTGCAACTAACACTAGGTAAGACTGCAATCCAAATTGTAGCTTGCTACAGATCCCCCACCATGCCCCAAGATTCTCACTACACCTTCCTAAACATACTGGAAAATATTAAGATACAACCTAACACCCTAATACTGGGTGATTTCAACTACCCTACCATTAATTAGGAAAACTACTTGGGTACCAACACCTTTGCCCAACGGTTCTTGGAATTCATAAATTCCAAAGCCCCGGATCAACTAATCCATAGTCCCACCAAGGGCTCAAATATCCTTGACCTAGCTATTACCAACATTTGAGATTGATGCCCCACACCAGCGGTCACCCCATCGTTGGTCAGGTCTGACCATAAGCTAACCACCCTTGAAGTCCACATCCCACCCCCAGTAGGGAAATCTCCATAAAAAACTTCTCCAAAGCCAACTTCATGCTACTCAAGTCAGAAGTGACAAACGTCACAACACCCATGCAGACGGGAACTGAAAGTTCAACTGCCAAATCTTACACTAAGGCACTGTACGAGCATATCCACTCGTGCATAAATCGTGCCATTCCAAATAGAACCAAGATGCTCTCCTCCAAAAAAATGAAGCCAATCTAGTGGTCCCCTGCCATAAACAAGTTATACAACAGAAGGAAGAAGCTGTTACAGAAAAAAGGAAAATCCCAGGATATAAAAATCTCCTTTACCAGCCTCAGTAAGAAGCTGAGATCCCTCATAAAATCCTCCAAAGCTAGATATGAAAATAAAATTGTCAAAGATTCTAAGGACAACCACAAGGCATTCTATAGTTATGTCAAGAATCTAAATGGCAATACTCAGATATGCTCTGAGCTACAACAGAATGGTTCATAGGTAGGTACTAGGCTATTGGCCCAAGGGGCTACGTAAGCCTAGCCAACAAGGTTCCCTGGCTTACGCCACCCAAGAAAGTTATTTTCCTGTGTCACTGTCAAGCAGAGACACAGAAGTGATCCCCAGGGTGTATTTTCTATTTCCCATCCACTCATCAAGATTTTTCTTGAAGAGTGCTAATGAAGAACTTTGTTTGACATAGATGGGTAGCCTGTTCCAGAGTATAGGAAGATTCTGGGACAGGAATCTATCCCTCCAGCATGTCCTGTTTATTGTGGTGACAAGGTTTAGGTCCCTAGAGTGTGTAGCTTGGAGGGATTGAGATTTCTTTAGGTGTAGCATGTCCAACAGCTCTGGGTTTGACATAGCTTTATATGTTAGGCAGAGATCACCTCGGAGTAGGCGATATGCTACGGAGTAAAGCTGGAGTTTTTTGAGGCGGTCAGTGTAGGGCATTTGTTTGAGGCCAGTAATCCTCCTTGTGAGGTACTTCTGTGGCCTTTCCAGCTGCTGCAGATGTCTTGTGAGGTACATTCCAAAAGGGGAGTCGTACTCTATAATGGGTCTAATGAGTGTCAGGTAGAGGGGAACAATGACCTCATTTTTCCTGGATGAGAACCCTTTTGTGATGAGGTGTGTCACGTAGAAGGACTTCCTGACTACTGTGGCGATGTGACTATCAAAGGAGAGATTACTGTCCACCTGGGTCCCAAGGTCTCTTATCACGGATTCGGTGTTAAGTAGATTGCTACCTATGTGGTAGTTCATGGGTACAGAGCTTTTACCAAAGTGGATGACACTGCACTTTTTGGCATTGAGCTTGAGGCCATGGCTCTGACACCAGGCATCTGTCTCAGCGGGGCCCTTCTGTAGGATGTCCACATCATTTGGGGACTTGACTATGTCTCCTAGTTTGCAGTCATCTGCGAACTTCATTAACCAGCTGTACTTCAGAAAAGTAGATACCAAACAAGAGAGTTACCAGGACAGAACCCTGAGGTACTCCACTTGTCACTGCTTTGAGGTCAGATTTGGAGTTTGCAACTTTTACAGTGTAGGTTCTGTCAGTGAGCCAGTTGGCAACCCACCTTGTGACGTAGGGATTTATACCTAGTTTAGTGAGTTTAGCTATAATTCCAGAATGGGGGATGGTGTCGAAAGCCTTTGCGAGGTCAAGATAGGCTGTTGTGTGAACCATCTTACCCTCATCTACAGCTTTGGTGACTGCCTCAAAGAAGTCAATCAGGTTCAGGAGACATGATCTGCCTTTCACAAACCCTAACTGGGTGGGATCCAGAGTTTGAAGGTTACCAATGTGTTTGTTTATGATTTCCATGATGATATGTTCCATGGCCTTGCAGACCAGGCTCATCAGGCTAATAGGTCGATATTTCCCGGGATCAGTGGTGGCTCCCCCATTGTGGAGTGGGATAACTGTTGCTGTGCGCCATTCAATGGGCACAACGCCTGATGCAAGGCTATTATTGAACATGGTGCTTAAGTGGGGAACCAGTTCATTCTGAAGTTCATGTAAAACGCAGCCTGGGATGTTGTCCAGTCCCATGGATGCTGTGTTTTTGGCTTTAGAGAGTGCAGCTTTTACCTGCGTAGTTGTGATTACAGGGACTCTGCATTCTTCCTGTATAGATATGGGCCCTTTAGGGGGTGAGAGGGAGGTAAAGTTAGCACTGAACCTATCTGCCAGGATGTTGGCAATATCAGTTGGTTCTGTAATTTTCTTGCCTTTGTGCTGTAACTCAGAGCAGATCTGGGTGTTGCCATCCAGATTTTTGACATAGCTATAGAATGCTTTGTGGTTGTCCTTGGAATTAGTGGCAATTTTGTTTTTGTAGCTAGCTTTGGAGGATCTTATAAGGGATCTCAGCTTCTTACTGAGGCTGACCAGGGAGCTCCTCCACTCATGAGATTTTACTCTCTTTTGCAACAGTTTCTTCCTTCTGTTGTACAGTTTGTTTATGGCAGGGGACCACCAGATTGGCTTCCTTTTTTTGGATGATAGCATCTTGGTTCTGTTTGGGTTAGCATGATCCATGCACTCGTGTAAGTGCTTATAGAGTGCATTTGTGTAGGATTCAGCAGTTGTAACTGTATTGTCCATCTGCGTGGGTGTTATGAAGTTCACCACTTCTGTCTTAAGGAGCACGAAGTTGGCTTTGGAGAAAATTTTTACTGTGGTTTCCTTAATGGGGGTGGGGACGGGATGTGGATATCAAGGGTGATAAGCTTATGGTCAGATCGGACCAACAAGGAGTTGACTTCAGGTGTAGAACACCGGTCACTCATGTTGGTAATGACTAGATCTAGGATATTGTTGCCCCTGGTGGGGGTGTGGATAAGTTGATTCAGGGCATTGGAGTTTATGAATTCCAGAAAGTGTTGCACTAAGGAGTTGGTACATGAGTAGTTTTCCCAGTTAGTGGTGGGGTAGTTGAAGTCACCCATTATTAGGGTGTTTGGTTGAACCCTAATATTTTCCAGTACATCAAGAAAAGAGGAGTGGGAATCCTGGGGCATGGTGGGGGATCTGTAGCAAGCTACAATTTGGATTGCAGTTTTGCCCAGAGTTAGTTGCACTTGGATAACCTCGGATGCAGAATGCTAAGCAACTAGCCTGGAGGTGTGGATATCCTTAATGAATATGGACACACCTCCACCTTTGGTGTTTCGGTCCAGGTTACATGGCCGAAAAGTGTGGTATGAGTTATAGCCTGGCAGTGCAGGGGTGCTCCCTGGAGCCTTGAACCAGGTCTCAGTCACTGCACAGATATCGATGTTCTCCATTTTAAGGAGTGCTTCGAGTGAGTGCATTTTGAGATTTAGACTTCTAGCATTGAGTAGCATTACCCTCAGTTTGAGCTTGCCTGTTCCTGTTATGGTGGTGAATTTATTTAAACCTTGCCTAAAAAAGGCACTATAGGGGCAGCAAGAGCCTTTGCCAATATCCAGAATCCCAGGGGCGACAGGTGCAGGCCATCTGTGGCAAAGCATCGTGGTCTGTCGACCATGTCATCCCAAGCATACAGATATTGGAAACCCTTAGAATGACACCAGAAGCTTAGCCAATTGTTGAAGTCAATCATTTTGTCCTTGTACTGTGGTATCATTCTTGGCGATGGCAGAATGCTACTCAGGGCTAGGGTCATACCTGCCTGGGCTACAAGATCAGTGAGCTCTTCCATGTCTCTTTTCATGTAGTCCAGGGAGGTATGTCTGAGGTCATTCACCCCAACATGGACAATGACAGAGTCATATTTGTACTTGTTGTGGAGTGATCTGAATGCGTGGGTTATGTGGTGGATCCTGGCATCTGACAGGCAGCTGACAGTAACCTTCTCCTTGTTTAGCCTGGTGATTGAGACATCAGTGTGCCTGAGTATAGAGTCACCTATGGCACTAAATATACTGATCCCAAGGATGCTGCCAATATCCCAGCACATTTATTCAGTGCCAATTTCATTCTCCTCTCACCCACGAAAGGGCCCATCTCAATACCAAAAGATTGCCAAATGCCAGTAATCATGGCCACACAGGTAAAAAACACACTCTACAAAGCTAAAAATGCAGCATCCATGAGACCAGATGATATCCCAGGCTGTGTACTACATTAACTACAAAATGAACTGGCACCTCACTTAAGTGTCATGTTTAATCATAGCCTCACCTCAGGCTTCGTGCCCAAAGAGTGGTGCACAGCTACAGTTATCCCACTCCACAAGGGGGGGGGGTCCACCTTGGACTCTGGGAACTATCATCCCATCAGCCTAACGGGTCTGATCTTCAAACCCATGGAATGCATTATCATGGAACTTATAAGCAAAGACATTGGCAACCTTCAAACACTGGACCCCACCCAGTTTGGTTTCGTGAAGGGCCGATCTTGTCTCCTCAACCTGATTGACTTCTTCAAATCAGTCTCCAGAGCCATGGATGAGAGTAAGACCATCCACACAGCCTATCTGGACCTTGCCGAGGCCTTCAACAGCATCCCCCACTCTGGAATCATAGATAAACTTACTAAGCTGGGCATTAATCCCTACGTCACTCGATGGGTTGCAAACTGGCTTACTGACAGAACCCACACTGTAAAAGTAGCTGACTCCAAATCCAGCTCCAGACAAGTGGAGTACCTCAGGGTTCAGTCCTGGGACCGCTCTTGTTTGGCATCTACTTCTCCGAAGTACAGGCCAACACCAAGGGACTCTGGCTAACAAAGTTCGCTGATGACTGCAAACTGGGAGCCATTATTTAATTCCCAAATGATGTGGATATCCTACAAAAGGGCCTTACAGAGACAGATGCTTAGTGCCAGAGCCATGGGCTCAAGTTCAATGCCAAGAAATGTATAGTTATCCCCTTTGGGAAAAACCATGTACACATGAATTACCACATAAGTGGCAGTACACTAAACATCAAAAGTGTGATAAGGGACTTAGGGACACATGTGGACAGTGGTCTCACCTTTGATAACTACATCACCACAACAGTCAGGAAATCCTTCTATGTGGCACATCTCATTACTAAGGGCTTTTCATCCAGGAAAAATGAGGTCATTGTCCCACTGTACTCATCCCTCATTAGACCTATTATAGAGTACAATGCCCCATTTGGAATGTACCTCACAAGACATCTGCAATAGTCGGATAGGCCGCAGAAATACTTCACTAAAAGAATCACATGCCTAAAGCAGATGCCCTATGCTGACCATCTAAAAAAACTCCAGCTATACTCTGTTGCATATCTTCTACTCAGAGGTGACCTCTGCTTAACATACAAGGTCATGTCAAACCCAGAGCTGTTGGACATGCTACACTTAAAGAAATCCCAATCCCTCAGAGCCATGCACTCCAGGGATCTAAACCTTGTCATCACAATGAACAAAACATGCTGGAGGGATAGATTCCTGTCCCAGAGACTTCCCATTCAGTTCAAGCAGAGCGCCTCTTTGGCCCTCTTAAAAAGGAGCCTTGACGACTGGATAGGAGATAGGAAATTCACCCCGGGGATCACATCAGTTGCCCTGCTAGACAGGGGACCAGGGGAATAAAATTCCTGGGGAAATGTTATGGTTAGGCTTGTATAGGCCCTAGGGCCAATAGCCTAGTACCATCCTATGAACCTATGAACTACCATTGTAAGTTCAACACTTCCAGATATGATTACATGTGGGCTAACACTTTGCTATCAGCAGAGCAAATCAGCTTAGAGGGATTGCACTTAAACAGTACAAAAAAAAAAAAGGAGATCAAGGAATCATAATTTTCTGTTGCACAAATTTTGTATGCCTTTGTTACTGTTGTCCAAAGATGATTTTGAGTTTTGAATGATGTTAACTCACTTAATTCATTTTTATTGAAGTAATGTATCTGCTCTATAGTGTTTACAGTTGTACTGTGTTGCCATCTTGGTGAACCTTTTCTCACCACATTCATCACTGTCATTCTGCAGTACATAGTCCTATGTACTTCTTCCATGTTTGTCTTGACAATGCACATAATGCAGGTATGGCACAATACAAGTGTGCAATCATCCTGACATGATGCCACAGGAATTTTTGATTGATCCTCCAGAGGTGTGCGACAGCCAATGTGTATGTCATCACATTATGTGGAAAATTTCAATGTTCCTCACAGTATCACAATGTATAGTAAGGACAGTATGTACATTGCATTATCAAGGTATGAGATTACATGTGACAATCATACTGATGTAACATTGTCCTGTGCACATCTGAGATGCACAGTACTATTTCTTCTAAGCACTGATTTCTAGAAATATTCCGATAACCAATTTCCCATAGGTATTGTGCATTTTCCCCTGTGGTGCTTGCATGTATTACATTACTCTCTAGATTGTATAAACTAGATAGATAGGAGGTTCAATAGCCATAGCAGAAGACTTGTGTATGAGTGTGTTTGCCTCTGTGTGTGTGAGACTGTATGTACCACTCTGCGGTGTACCCACTTCCCCTAAGGATAATACTTTTAACTGTTCACACAGTTCTCTTATCCCTAACTTTACAGTAACATTCTCTCTAAAACACACTCATGAGGTTATCCTGACAATAGTGCAGTCTCCCATGAGAGGTAGACTTCTCCTTTAGCACTTGTAACTAGTAGAATTTTCTGTAGATTGTGTAACCTAGGTAGGTAGAAGGTTCAATACAAAGCATTCATGATTTGTGTGTGCATATGTGAGACTGCATGTATGCCTTAGCGGTGTACCCACTTCCCATGAGAATAATACATTTAACTGTTCTCAACGCTTCCTTATCCCTTATTTTTCAGTAACAACCACTCTGATATATACTGATGAGGTCATCCTGACAGAAGTACTATGTCTTTCATGAAAGCCAGTCTTCTCCTGTGGTGCTTGCAACAAATACAGTGCTTTCTAGATTGTGTAAACTCGATAGGTAGGAGGTTTTATATCCATCACAGAAAACTTGTATGTGTGCATGTGTGTGTGTGTGTGTGTGTGTGTGTGTGTG
Source organism: Protopterus annectens (assembly GCF_019279795.1). Classification (NCBI taxonomy): domain Eukaryota; kingdom Metazoa; phylum Chordata; order Ceratodontiformes; family Protopteridae; genus Protopterus; species Protopterus annectens. Next base: position 142,857,756 of record NC_056744.1, on the reverse strand, counting down.
TGTGTGTGTGTGTGTGTGTGTGTGTGTGTGTATGTATGCAATGCTTGTTGCTATCTCCATTCCCCTACAGAGGATGTATTTAAATGTATAAACTGCTCCCTTATAAGAGCTTTTACTGAAACACACCAATGAGGTCATCCTGACAAAAGTACAATCTTTCTCATGACAGTCAGTCATCTCTTGTGGCATTTGTGACTAATGTGGTGGTTTCTAAACGCTGTAAACTAAATAGGTAGGATGTTCAATACCTGTGATGGAAAACTTGTATGTACATTTGTGTGTATGTCTATTCATGTGTGTAATGCTTGTTGCTGTTTTCATTCTCCCTGCAGAAGATGCATTTAAATGTGTACACAGCTCCCTTTTAACAAATGTTATGGAAACATCCTGCATGAAACATACTGATGAGGTCATCCTGACAAAAGTGCAATCTCTTCCATGAGGGTCCAAGTACTCTTGTGACACCTGTGACTAATAAAGTGTTCTCTAGATGGTGCACTGTAGATAGGTAAGAGCTTCAACATGATAGAACTTTATGCGTGTGTGTGTGTGTGTGTGTGTGTGTGTGTGTGTGTGTGTGTGTGTGTGTGTGTGTTTAGAGTTAGGTGACTATGTGTTCATTCAACCTATACTCTGTATACATTTTTTAAACTCAAAGATGACTAAGCCATCCCCAAAGGTTACCTTTCACATCCACAACTTTGTTGTTACACAAGAGTGTAGCTATGCATACTGTTTGCAATGTAATGTTTACAATTTTTTATGCATTATATAAAGGAAACTATGCATATTTAGTCAACACTATATACAAAAATTCACACTTTAATGCTTAAAATAACAGTGTCATGGGTTGAAAGAGAGGCAGTTTATGTTTTCAGAGAGGAAGTGATGCAAATATGTAGTGGCAACATTTACATGCCCTGATTGGCTGTAAAACTAATTTTACCAGATAAATCTTCTTGGAAATACAGTGGTGATGTTATCCCTTCATAGATGCTATATGTCTCAAATGTCATCAGTGCTCTCCCATAGCACTGGCTACTGATAATGTGTTGTACACGTGTGGAAAGTGGATAGGTAGGTGGTTCAATTTCTTCACTACTTTAGTAGTTATTACTTTCACACATCATTGGCTACTTCACTATTACCTTTATGTATCCTTTTAATTATGGGATAGAATTACAGAGGCACTCTGTGACACTAGCAAATCCTAGCATCACCTGGGAAAATAACATTTTGTCCACACAATTGCAGTATGTCACATTCGAAGTACGCATTTTCCTGTGCTGCATGACTGATAGTGCGTGACATTGTGCAACCACATATGTAGGATGCTAGAGTCCAGCTGTGGGTGTGTCCTTCACCCTTATGCTGCACATACATTTACGCAAAGATGTATATGATGTGTAGCTGTACTGTGCACTTCAAACACATTTTAACATAAATGTCCAACTTATAAACAGTGGTGCTGTCATACATTTAACTGCAATGTCTCAGCTGTACCTTAACATGGCCATGTAGTGCTTGTGATTCAAGCAATGATGTTTAACTTGTGATCTTGGGTAGTTATTTGAAATTCATCATCCTTTACTGCTCAGAGTACATTGTGCCAGTGTTATTGTGACTGTACATGTCACTAACACTGTTGTCATGCACATTGGCTTTGTTCACATATAGATGTTGTTCCCTGTTACTAAAAGCAATGACAACGTTTCATATACCATTGCTTTTATTCAGAGAAATTCTGAAATTTACTTTCATGTTCCTTACATAACATTTAGGAAGTTTTATCCTCTGGCACGGGGAAATGAGGGTTCTATATTACAACGTTGAAACATTGTAATATTGAACACCAAATGAGTGACACGTATTCATCAAAATGCATTTAAACGATTCGATGAATACTTTACAGGGCAAAGATGTAGTTGGCCAACTACACAGTGTTGCCCTTTTCTGCACTGTAGTGAGATCTCGGAGTTGGTATATTTAGTTATGTGTGTGTGTGTGTGTGTGTGTGTGTGTGTGTGTGTGTGTGTGTGTGTGTGTGTGTGTGTGTGTGTGTATGTGTGTGTGCGTGTGTGTGTGTTTGTGCAAACAAATTCTTCCCCAGGGAAAGAATTTGCTGTTATGACCATTCGTGCTTTAGTGTGTTCGGTTTTTATGTGTCGACGAAGAGGCGTTCGCTTAAATGTCTCTTCGGTGTTATAATATATACCCGAAATGAGACAACATGCTGTCTGTTGATGATGTACTACAGCAATCACAGAAACACATCCCTTTCAGAAAGAACAAGATGCAATGCTACATAACCACATATAACCACATATGTCACACTCATAGTGACATTACCATGGTGCATTCATCCTGGGAAATATCCAAGTATTGTCTGAGGTAAGGTGGTCATGTATTCAGCATTGTTGGACCTTGTAATGTAATGCATGACCTGACATACCACAATGATAATGTGTTAACTGACATTGTGACAGATCTCCACAATCCCTTTAATCTCAGAGGTTGCTTACCACACATACAAATGATGTAATAGTTTAGCATAGGTCGATTGTCATGCTATATATAAGACTTCCACTGTGGTGCTTGTGGTTCATCCGATGTCATTAGTTGGTAGAGTTGCATTGCTTGCTGTTCAATTCCTGTCAGAAACAGCATTATATGAATGTACTGCTATTACATAAACACCACTGTATCTAGTTATTGTTATCCATTTTTATGTTGGATAATTATAATCATTACAGGTTGTGATTGCATAGCACTGAAATGTTTATTCAGGTTATGTCATATTATGAATGCTCCTGTGGCATTTGCATTGAGAATTGGCACTTATTGCATATCTACACAGATATACCGATGTTCAATTCTTGGACAGTGTGGGTCCTACATGATGGAAACAGCTTTCTTGTCAAAGAATCAGTCATATTGTAATGCTCAATGTTGTGTGGTCAATAACGTGTAGCTCGTATCTGATTACAGTGGCTTAGACACACTCACAAGCCAACTTCTTCATGCGTTGTCATACCAGGTAGACCATCCATGCACCTTATATGGTATGATAGTGCTATCTACCCTTCCTGGGTGTTCTTCCTTAAGTGATCAATATGTGTATGTCTGTGTTGCCTGTGATTGTTATGCATCTGTCTGATATCTGTTTGGGCATGTGTTCTGAAAGGACCTGCTTCAAATGTTTCATACATCATTCCATGCTCATATGCATTACCTATTGACAAGATAAATATGCTCTGTATTGCATGTCATCCTCCAGACACATTGTTTCCATCACAATATATGGCTTAATGGCAGATGTGTTGTTCCATAAATGTATCTTACTGTATGGAATACAGTGAGGCCATCAAGAAATGTGATTGGTCCTCTGTTATAATACTTTCTATTGTGTTGTCACTGTTGAATTCCTGTTCTGTTACTGCCATCTATGATTGCACATGAGCATGCATGTCAGACATATTTGCAAATCAGTAATGGCAAAACTGGACCCCTGACATGACATCTTCTCAGTCTTGACCTTGGTCACTTATTTATGTTGTTGATTATTAGATTGCCATGTAACACTTACATAAGCATGCAGCACTTGCCTGTCTATTACAAGCTCATAGGTGATGAAACCCTTTCTTAATGGTATCACTGTAATTCCTTTGCATAAACATGTCCATTTCTGGCTAAACTGAAACTACAGCTGTAGTGTCCTTTTGTTCTTGTGTATACATGGTGAGATTGATAATACATCAATGCTGTCAGCTTTCATATATCAGTTCACTGTATATTCATCCTTATATGCTATGACTGCATTCTATGCATTTATCCTATAATGTATCTTCTGTCTTTTCAAGCTGTTATCTCAAGTCAGCCATTTAATTAAAACATATATCACATCTATACTCCCCTTTGTTGGAGTACAGCTTTAGGTCTCTATCTACACCCTTTATCAGAAAGGCCGTTATTATGCATGTGCATACCTGTGGGACTGGCATTCACAGCAAGTATCATTACATCAATCTTGCAGGAATTATGTTTGAAATACTTCTTATACACGCTCCTCACATTTGCCTGTGGGATATGACTACATTTAAAACATTTTCCATTTACAACATTACTAACTTGTCATATTAGATTTTTGTGTAACATTTCCTCCATTTCACTTCCCCTCATTCTATATTGTTTCCCTGTACTTGCCCTTAATATGTGTGGGCTACAGCACATGCTCGTATATGAGCACTGCTTATATGTGATTCATTTTGTTTACAATGTGTGCTGCATGCATCTTTCCATGGCCACAAACACTAATACTGGCCCACAGAAAGGTGCTTGCTTCCATGTAGGAGTGATGAACATTGAGCATATTCAATCAGTGCTGCTGTTCATGGTTACTTTGTGTAGGTGCCATGTGTTGCCTACGTGATTGTTAACAGATCTCAGGGAATGTGGCATCTCTATGACTTCATAGGTTCATAGGTGTGTACTACACCAATGGCCCTGGATCCTTTACAAGCCTAGCCTGTAGGATTACCCTGGCATTGTGCCACCTGACCTTAGTTCCTAGTGCCTTTGTTGAGTACAGCCACTGGAGTGATCCCCAGGGTGAATTTTCTATTTCCCATCCACTCATCAAGATTTCTCTTGAAGAGGGCCAGTGAGGTGCTCTGCTTGACATGTATGGGAAGTCTATTCCATAGCATGGGAAGTCTCTGGGTTATGAACCTGTCCCTCCAGCATGTTCTGTTGATTGTGGTAATGAGGTTGAGGTCTCTGGAGCATGTAGTGTGGAGAGATTGGGATTTCTTTAGATGTAGCATTCCTAACAGAGCTAGGTCAGACATGGATTTGTAAGTCAAGCAAAGATCGCCTCTAAGTAGGTAATATGAGACAGAGAATAGTTGGAGTTTTTTGAGTCTGTCCATATAGGACAAGTGTTTAAGGCCTAGGATCCTCTTTGTGAGTTACTTTTGTGGCCTCTCCAGATGATGCAGATGTCTAGTGAGGTACATGCCAAATGGGGCATTGAACTTGATAATTGGCCTAATGAGGGAAGAGTAGAGGGAGACAATGATCTCTTTCTTCTTGGATGCAAAACATTTAGTAATGAGATATGCCACATAGAAGGACTTTCTGACCACAGTGGCAATGTGGTGGTCAAAAGAGAGGATGCTGTCAACCTGTGTTCCCAGATCTCTTATAATGCCTTTTGTGTTCAGTGGACTATCATCGATGTGGTAATTCAAGGGAACCGGGTTTTTCCCAAAGGGGATGATGACACATTTTTTGGCCCTGAGCTTAAGGCCATGTTTCTGATACCAGTCGTTGGTCTCAGTGAGGCCTTTCTGTAGGATGTCAACATCACTTGGGGAGTTAATAATTGCTCCCAACTTGCAATTGTCTGCAAACTTTGTCAGCCAGAGTCCCTTTGTGCTGGCCTGGACTTCAGAGAAGTAGATACCAAACAGGAGAGGACCCAGGACCGAACACTGTGGGACTCCACTTGTGACTGGTCGGCAGTCTGACTTGGAGTCATCTACTTTCACACTGAGTTCTATCTGCAAGCCAGTTTGAAACCCACCTAGTGATATAGAGGTTGATGCCTAGCTTAATGAGTTTTTCTATGATTCCTGAGTGGGGAATGGTATCAAAGGCCTTGGCCAGATCAAGGTAGGCTGTTTGAACCACCTTGCCTGCATCCACAGCTCTGGTGACTGATTCAAAGAAGTCAACCAAATTGAGCAGGCATGATCTACCCTTCACAAAACCAAACTGTGTGGGATCCAGAGTTTGAAGATTCCCTATATCCTTGTTTATTAGGTCCATGATGATGCGCTCAATAGCTTTGCATATCAGACTTGTCAAGCTAATGGGGGCGATAGTTCTCAGAGTCTGCAGTTGCTCTTCCTTTGTGGAGAGGGATGACTGTAGCAGTGCACCATTCAGCATGGACAAAGCCTGAGGTGAGGCTGTGATTGAACAGTGCACACAGGTGAGGTGCCAGTTCACTCTCTAGATCATGTAGAACACAGCCAGGGATATTGTCAGGTCCCATAGAAGCTGCATTCTTGGCCTTGGACAGTGCTGTTTTAACCTGTGCAGCAGTAATACTGGGTGCCTGGCAATCTACTGGTATTGTGATTGGTCCTTTGGGGGAGGGTAAAGTTGGCACCAAATCTGTCTGCCAGTATATTGGCAATATCTGTTGGCTTGGTATAACAGGTACCATGTAATTACATTCTTTTATCATGAAATGTAGATAAAGTCCTTACTGTACATTGTGTTACTGTGAGAGACATTGACATGTTACACATAAAGGTCTGACATATACATTGACTGTTGCACACCAGAGGATTATCAATCAAACAATCCTGTGACTTCACATTGTGATGACTGCACACTTGTATTGTCTCATACTTGCACTATATGCATTGGCAAGACAAGCATGTAAGTCATATATAGATAGGACAGTGCACTGCAGAATGACAGTGATAGATTTTGTGAGCATAGGATAACCAAGCTGGTAACACAGTGCAAGTGTAAACACTGTATAGCAGACATAATAGTTTAAACAAATTAATTGAGTCAATATCATTTATAAAGCATGATCATCATTTGGCAACAGTAATACAGACATACAAATGTTGTGCAACAGAAAACTATAGATGTGAACTTGTTCAGTCTTGCTGTTTGTTCTTACACGTGGGTTCGAGCCGATCCATTGGCTCCAAGTCAGCAGCATTCCAAGCTCTAGAACTTTGAGTAGCTCAAGGCACAGTCCCTATCCCGTGATGCTCTCTGACTAACCTCAGATCTAGTTTGCCGCTGCAATGGATTGCACGATCTTCAGAGAATCTCGGGCCAGTAAACCTTTTTCTTGTCTTTGGACAAAATTTTCGTAAAATTTTTCTGCATAGTTAGAATAGTTTAGATATATATGTATATGTATATATATATATATATATATATATATATATATATATATATATATATATATATATAGAGCTATTACATTATTTTTGGGGCATATAGACTATCATGTGTTTATATATTTCTTAGAACTTGGAGCGGTTGCTCTTGGGCCTTTGGCCATTTCTTTAGTTTAATGTTGTTTGCCACCTTTGCATCTTAGTTGGCAGGGCTCTGTCGACTTGTGTTTCCCTATCCCTACCCCTTTACTCTTAGATAGTGTGTATTTTGATACAGATATTTAGATTCCTATAGATAGATATTGTTGTTCTGTGGATTGCATTTAGTACAGTATACTTGTTCTTACTGTACCTTTAGTGTTTTTCTTTATCAGGGATCTGATAACAGGGGTTCTTGCTAATACACAGCAAAAACAAATTCCCAACAGGAACAAAAAACTTGGAAAAATAGAAAAAATTATCCCAACAATGACCTGGAACACACCAGCTTTATTGACAACAAAATGTTCCTTCGAGTAAGCGCTTTCGCCAGTAATTGGCTTCATCAGAGTCAAGGAAACCTCAAACTACAACAAAAAAAATATTGAAAAAGTTTTTTCCAAACACTTAGGTTAAAAAATGTATTTTCTTTGTTATTGACTTGGTGGTACCAAACTGTAGGGGTGGTGATGACAGACTTCTTCTTGAAAGCAAAGAAGCAAGGTGGCAGTTGAGGTTAAATGCCAGATGACCACCAGGACTTAATGAGGGTATTTTCCTCATGCCCATGTTAAAGCAGAGATATAATAACATTATTTAGTACACTTACTATACTGGGAACAAGGTTCATTTTGTACCCGGAACAGGTACACTGTGGGGATGTAATAGTGTTTTCAATAAGTCTGAAACCATAGTTTGGTATTGTTTCAAACATCAAAAGTTAAAAGCTAATAGTTTTTCAGCTTGGGTATGTTTACCAGCATTGCCTGCTGCTATGTTCTTTTTATATACATGTTTTTTATATAACAATGTTTTTAATTCATGGAACTAACTTTTACAGTATTTTTTATATGTTTACTTAAACTTTTGAACTAATTTTGTTGTTTTTGGAACCGAGTGGATATGTTTAAATTTGGCTAGGTATTATATGCATTGTTAAATAGATTCTTTGATTTGTTTTAGATGAAATGATTTGCACTAAGCACTTTCTTAAGGGCGGTTCACCTAATGTTATTTTATGGCTGATGATTGGCTTATCAATTAATTAATTAAGTGTTTGGAAAAAACTTTTTCACTATTTATTTTGTTGTAGTTAGAGGTTTCTTTGACTCTGATAAAGCCAATTACTGGCGAAAGCGCTTAGTCGAAGGAACATTTTGTTGTCAATAAAGCTGGTGTGTTCCAGGTCATTGTTGGGATAATTTTTTCTATTTTTCCAAGTTCTTGCTATTACGTCTGATCAGAAACAGAAATCAGGTTTTAAGAGGTGTAGCTGTGGGCAGAAAATGCCCATTATGGATAACCATGTTTCTTGTGTGTATTGCTTGGGGCCAGTACATTTACAAGAGGATTACTCTATCTGCCACTCCTTCAGCGGCAGGGTTCTATTAGAGATGCGAAGGAAGTTGGTTGATAGAGGGCCGTTGAAGCCAGACTTTCAGGAAGCATTGGACAAGACTGACCAGACCTCCAAGTCTTCGAAGGGGTCGAAATCTTCAAAGGTGTCCTTGGAACCCAGGTCCTCTGTTACAAGCACCTCTGTGAAGGCGCGGTCGCCGGATCCTCAGTCTTTGGAGCCATGCACCGAGCTGATATCGTGGAGCCAAACCCCAGTGCTGGAGCAGTGTGAGAGGTTTTAAAGTCTCCGATCCTTAGACAGGTGGCTTCTTCAGCTCCTTCGACCCATTCTTCGGGGACACTTTTGGACATTGATGTGGACCGTGTGGTGCAGAGGCTCTTAGAGAACCCAGCATTGGCCAAATTACTCTCGGCTTTGTTCCAACTGACTTCGAAGCCTGAGACCATCCCATTGGCTGTTACTCCTCCTCTTCTGAGGCTAGTTGAGCCTTCGGAGCTGGAAGGAGAAGATCTGATGGTTGTGGAACCCTCGGAGCTGAGGCCTGTCCCAGTGCCTTCGGCCCTGTCGACCTTGATTTCTTTGGTTCTGTTCGAAGAATCTCAGAGCCGACACTCCCTCATTGGTTCTGGGGGGAGAATCGAACCAATACATCAGTTCAGAATCTTCCTCTCGGGGCTTTAGCGCAGATGAGCTTGGCTCCATCCTTTGGTTCGAAGCCCGTGACCTTGGCACTGGGAAGGTAGCTGTCTTCCTCGGAACCGGCGGATTCCTTGGGTTGAGACACCGGTGCCTTCGATGCCATGAGGAGGGTTATGTCTGCTAAGATGCTCACATCCTTGGATCTTTCCTCTTCCTCCCCTAAAGGGCCGCATTCTGCCTCTACATTGCAGGTTCCTACCAAGCATCAAGACCCAGAGCCTCAGGTAACCCCATCGGGTGACCCCTGCTCTACTGAGACTTCTAATGAAGTCCCCAGAAAGAGATTTTGCAAGAGGAGGCATCTGGATTCCCCTCAGGAATCCTTGACATCAGACACCAACTTAGAGGAATCAGAAGGGTCCCCACGGTCCCCCTCGGAGGATGTCTCCTTTGCAGACATCCTGGAAATTCTAAAGCAGAGGGGTGATTGGCAGTCCATTATCCCTAATGAGGATGAGTCAGTGCTCCTGAAGGGCTTTGGGTCTCAACCTTCCACCTCCTGGGTTACTCCACCCTTTGAAGAGCTAATGGATTTGGTCGCTTGAAGGGTGTGGGAGTCTCCTGATTCCATGGAACCAGTCCCTCGGAGGCCTAACAAATTTATCACCTCCCCCAAGACAGGACTTTTCTCACAAAGGGAGTTCCCGTTGATGCCATGGTGGTGGTGGTGGCCACCAGGAAAGAGATGTTAGAAACCTCTTCTTCTGTCCATCCTCCTAATAGAGACTCTAGGACGATGGACAGATATCGGAAATGCATCTTTAGTTCTGCGACATTTGCCATGAGATCACTTAACTATTTAACCCCTTTCATCCATCTTCAACAAGATCTCCTCAAAGAGCTTGGAAATACTCTAAAGGCAACACAGGTGATGCTGTCTCTGAGAAGGTGATGGCACAGCTTAACACCCTTAATTGTATTGTGAACTCATCCATGCGTCTCATTTCTTATGCAGCCGATGGGTCGAGCCGAGCAGCAGGTTCAGCAATAGCTCTGCGGAGACAATCATGGATGCGCTTATGCTCCTTTGTAGAAGCCTTCAAGTCTTCCTTTGTCAACACCCCATTTGATGGCTCTTCTCTGTTTGGGCCCAAAGTCAAGGAGACTCTCACTAGGTGTGAGCAGGAGGGAAAGATTATCTGCTGTAGGAGCTTTTCAAAACCCACATAGTGAACCCCCCTCTAGGGGCAGAGGAGGGGGTAATAATGGAAGACGCTGCCCAAGCAGCAAAGGGGGTCCACAGAACCAGGGTCACAGGGATCAGTTCCTTGGCAAGCCCTATCAGCGCTCCTGAAAGGAGGCCCGACTGTCCGTCTCTGGAGGCAGGTGGGGGTCACTTGGCTTTGTACCCAGACTCCTGGCTAGGAATTACAACAGATATTTGGGTACAAAGCATAGTTACCAGAGGTTACATCATTCCCTTTTCAGAATCCCCTTCTATTCAAACAAGAATCCCAGACATTCCACCCAGTCTGTGGCATCAAACAGCCATTGAAATCCACAAGCTGCTAGAAAAAAAAAAGAGTCATCCAGCCAGTCCCGGCGGACCAGGCAGGATCCGGAACTTACTCCAGGTTCTTTTTAGTTTCAAAGAAAATAGGGGACTGGAGGCCCATTTTAGACCTCAGCAGACTCAACACCTTTGTCAAGAAGGAAAAGTTCCTGATGGTCACACTTGAAATCGATACTACCATTTCTAGGAACGGGTGATTGGATGTGCTCTATAGATCTCAAAGATGCATACTACCACATCAAAGTGGGCAGATCATCCAGAGATCATTTGCATTTCTGACTGGGGGCCAGTCACTACCAATTCCGAGCACTGCCCTTTGGTCTCACCACAGCCCCCAGAGTGTTCACCAAATGCATGGCAGTGGTTACGGCTCACCTGAGGCATCTAGGATTCCGGGTGTTTCTGTATCTGGATGACTGGCTCCTAACCACCACCACCAGGCATCAACTGATTCTCTCCAGAGATTACACAATCAATCTGTGCTCTCAGTTAGGCATAACCATAAAGAGTAATCTCTCTACAAAATCAGGTGTCCCACTTGATAATGGAAAGAAGAGTATCGGCCTCCCAGGTTCTGTAGCTATTAGGTACCCTGGCAGCTACGCTCATAGCAGTTCCTCTGGGATGGGTGCACATGAGAATACTCCAATGGTTACTTTTCACCCAGTGGTCTTATCTACAGCTTCCAATGTCGTTCAAGATTCTACTGACAAATGCTTGCAAAAAGGACCTTCTTTGGTGGTTGAACAGCCACCAGGTAACTGTAGGTCATCCATTTGTACTTCCCCCTCCCTCAGCCACGGTGATCACAGGCACTTCCCTGATAGGGTGGGGGGGGCTGTTTCAGGGAAGAACTGTCCAAGGTATTTGGTCAGAGATTGAATCCCATTTGCACATCAATGTCCTAGAGTTGAGAGCGGTGTTTCTAGCATTGCAGCACTTTCACGACTCTCTACCTTGGGAGATGATTGCAATCCAGACGGACAACATGTCGGTGGTCTGGTATATCAAAAACAGGGGGGAACCATGTATTACCCCTTATGCCGAGAGGCCCTGAGAATTTGGCAGTGGGCTGTATCCACTGGGCACTTTCTGATAGCAATGCACATCCTGGGGACATCCAACGTGATAGCGGACAAACTGAGCAGAGCCATTCTGTTACCCCATGAGTGGTCCCTCAAAGAACAAGTGGAGGAAATGATATTCCACAGATGAGGCCAGTCTTGCTGCGACCTTTTTGCATCTCTGATGAATGCCAAATGCATAAGCTACTTTGCCCTGTATCCTCCACCGGGGGACAGCCCAAAGGATTTGCTCGTACACGATTGGACCTCGGGTCTCCTTTATGCCTTTCCACCAACCCCTCGGATTCATAGATTTTTTCAGAAAGCCAAAAGCTTGGGAAGGACTGTTATTCTGATAGCCCCATTTTGGCCTTGGCAGATATGGTTTCCCTTCCTTCAGCAATATCAAGTGAAAGAAACTTGGGTTCTGGACCCAGTGCCAGACCTCCTGACTCACTCGTTGGGAGTTCTTCACCCTTCTCTTCACTCCCTCAAACTGACAGCTTGGCTGCTCCACTTCCCAACCTAGCCTGGTCATATAATTTGTCTTTCACGGTGCAACATATTTTAGTTTCTTCTCATAAAGTCTCTACCAGGAAACTGTACAACAGTAAATGGAAGCGGTTTGTTTATTGGGCTTCTCAACATGACATTGATCCCTGTGTCATTGATCCCTATTCATAGTATTCTGGAGTTCTTGACTACGCTTTTTCATGAAGGTGGAGCAGCTGCCACTATAAGGGTTCAATTGGCTGCAATATCCAATTTTCATTTAGGATGCGAAGACTCTAATATTATGTCTCACAGATTATGTAAAGCCTTTCTGAAAGGGACTCATCACCTTAGGCCACCTATCAGACATCCAGTTACTCCCTGGAATCTAAATTTAGTACTGTCTCAACTTATGCTTCTCCCTTTTGAGCCTGCATCATCTTGTCTTCTGAAGTTTCTTTCTTGGAAGACAATTTTTTTGGTGGCTATTACCTCGGCGCGTAGAGTTTCTGAATTACAAGCTCTTTCTATCAGACCTCCGTATCTGGTCTTTCACTCCGACAAAGTGTCTCTCAGGACAAATCCTACCTTTCTTCCTAAGGTCTGCTCTGAGGCTAATTTGAACCAGTCTATTGAGCTTCCCACTTTTTTCAGACATCATTCTAATAAATTGGAATACATGTTACATAAGCTTGATGTTCACAGACAATTGAGGTTGTATTTGGACAGAACAAAGGAATTTAGGAAATCGGATCAGCTCTTTGTTTCCCATGCGAACAATAGGAAGGGGTTTCCTGTATCTAAAATTACATTATCTAAATGGTTATCTGATTGTATAAAATTTATATATTCTTCAGCCAACCAACCCTTAGAATGTGACATGAAAGCTCATTCTACCAGGGCTGTGTCTACGTCTCTGTTTCATGCAGCCCATTTGCCTTTGGATATCATTTGTGCAGCTGCTACTTGGTCCAAACCTCATACGTTTATCACTCACTACAAAGTGGACAAAGCCTCCAGGGACAGGGCTTCCTTTAGTTCCACCATTCTCAGGAATGTACTCCCGTGAGCCACCCAGAATTAGGATGCTTGGGATGCTACCCATGTGAAAAACAAACGGCGAGATTGGACAACTTCACATAAAGAAGTTATGTTCTTACCATAATGTTCCATGTGAGTTGTTCATCTCACCTTTGTTCTTACACTCCCTCCCACCTTCCCCCTCCGGGTTCTTGAAGAACGGGTATGACTGGTGGTCTGGTTGGTCTAACTAGTGTCCTTCACTCCAGCCAGAGTATCTCTTAGCTAATTGTAAATATGTGTATGCATATGTATATATTTTGCATTTTGGTATGTTTAGTTGTATTCTTTCTTGCTGGGTTCAGCAAACTAGATCTGAGGTTAGTCAGAGAGCATCATGGGATAGGGACTGTGCCTTGAGCAACTCAAAGATCTTGAGCTTGGAAAGTGGTAGACTCAGAGCTGATGGATCGGCTCCGAACCCACGTGTAAGAACAAAGGCGAGATGAACAACTCACATGGAATGTTATGGTAAGAACATAACTTCTTTTTCTTTGATTTTGCTTTTTTTTCTTGTACTCCTTGAGTGCAGTGCTTCTTCTTTCAGATTTTTCCCAGTTGGGGGTCAACACTGCAGATCACCTATCTGCTCATGATTGGCAGTGGAGTTTTACGGTATCAAGTTGTCAGCCCGGTGTCCAACCTTCCACAGAAGGAACACACATGCACGCTCTCACACCTAGGGCCAATTTAGAGTGTCCAATCCACCTACAGAATATCTTTGGGAGGAAAGTGGAACACCCAGAGGAAACCCACGCAACTACAGGGAGGACATGCAGATTCTGCATAGAAGGCACCTTAGCCGGGGATCAAACCAGAGAACCTCTTGCTGTGACGTGACAACACTAATGGCTGCACCACCGCAGCCGCCCCCTTGAGTGCAGTGCACTAAGCTAATTTTCACCACTGATGGCATAGAGTTAGAGCATGCATAATCATATCTTGATTACAGTGATAATTAGCAGTACTATTTGTTGCTCTGTGCCGTCTTTCATACAAAGAACTTTACAAGACAGGCTTCACAGTAATTAACAGGCAGATTAGTGTAGCAGCAGGAACATGGTGTGTTAAGGAAAGGTTCAGCCAACATTTACAGCCACATTAATCAGGCAAAAATATCATGAAATATGTTGTCATCCATATGTATTGGAACATTTTCAGCATGCCAAAAACATTTACACTGAGTATTATCCTAGCACAACATGTAGAAAGTCATAATTGTGATAGTTAATATTTGACGACAGATTTCAGCAAATGTGAATATATGTAGTCATCTTTATTGCCCTAGTGATCACTGTAATCCATACATACAACTCTGTCTTGTTTAAAATTACACTAAACTGAACAAACACAGCTTAGCACAATGGCACCAAGTGAGACAGAGTAATGCAGATGAAGGCAGTCAAATCTAAGGATATTGCCATAAGCTGTGTACTATTATTTAGCCTTGTTTACATTTGTTGCCTGGCATCAGACATTACACAAATGCAGATATGGAAGAATAATGATACAAAAGGGAGAAGATACCTCATCAGTGTTCATGGAGGGAGGGAGAAAGTAGATTATCACTGAAGAAGGATAATGGTGTAGCCAACAGGTGCACCTAAATTACTAAACCAAAAACACTTAACTAATGGCCAAAGTAGAACCCTTTGTAATAATTCAAAAATCTTCTACATATCGACTCAGCATGTCACAAAGGAAGCATTACTTTGCAGCATTACTATAACACTGTTGAAGCACACTGACAACTTATTGAAGATGAGGGTGAACAGAGAGGGTTAGAGAGAGATGCAGAGAGGAATGCTAACAAATATGTTTTGTGGGACATGTAGGAACATCTCTATGGTGTTTTAGACTTATTAAATTCTCATTAATCTGTCCTGCTCTGTACAACAAACTGATTGCTACAGGTACAAATAAGGGGTGGGAGAGTGCAATAAGCATGACAACCTAACCAGGATAAGGGTGGCTTTCGAACTCTCCCTGTTGTGGCTGCAATGTTTTTGAAAATGAAGTCTTGCTACTCTATTCCAATGTTATGTAAAGGAATATGTTGTATGGGGAGCAATAGAGATGTTTGCAATTAAATATACAATAGGATTATGATATGTCATGAAAAAAAATTGACATACAGCTGTATCTGAACCTATGACTCTATGCCAAAACATTAGACTACAAACAGGGTAATTATCTCAAAATGCCATACAGGAACGCATACTTTAATGTATCCAGCAGCCTAAGAATTGTTTTAATTGCATCACAGTACTGCCTTTAGTATGGCTTTACACTGAATTCCCATAGCTTAGTGGATTTAAACACATTTGCATGACAGTAACCAGACCAATGTAGATTATATTGAAAATGTCAGCTTTTGCAATAAGAAGTTAAACAGCATTCATTGTCACTCAGTGTGACGTCCTGTTAATATCCCACTGGACTGCCAACAATAATGTGACGTCCCCCACTAAACAACCAGGTCAGTAATTAAGGAGCCTCAATCCTCACCACTGACACCAGTATGGGAGCATCATGGAAAACACCAGAGCATAGATCACACAAGAGTGAATATCCACAATTTCCCTTAAGAGCACAATAGGAACATGCTCTATTTCCTGGGACCAGACTATATACCTCTGTCCACCCCAAATGTAACCCCTTCTTATACAGTTAAGAGCAATGTGTTCCAGTTTAAGACCTCTGACTCACTCACACTCAAAATAATTTTAAATATCACACTCAAACACTTCGGGGAAGCCTGGCACAGATTTCCAGCTGTGCCCCCTCCCCAATACAAATGTTAAATGCTGCCACCATAGTCAGACAGGTCTACACACCCTTCAAAGCATGATTAATCATTAAAAATTAAATATCAAAATAAAAGATAGTTATGACCAGAAGCAGCCAGGCATTCAAAATGACCTGGGGAGTATTAAACAGGTATAACCACTCTCTAAACTCTAAAGAATACACTGATTATCCAACCACAATGTAAAGTAATGAAAAACATTTAATAATAAGTAAAATCATTACAAGAATATAAATCAATAATTTTTCAATAAACATCAGAATTCAATCACCAGAAATATAAAATTAAACTGGAGGATAAAAACTCTATTTAAATAACTAAACTTTCCTAATCTGATCAACTCATTTGTCACAGACAGTTTGTGCTTTAGAATCCACCTCACAAACGTGCAATTAGAAATGTATCAAAACATGGACAGATACTTTAAACATTTTGTATAAACAGGGAAATACTTAACATTTTAAAAATGTATTTACAATTTCACAATTAGACATGCTGGCATACAATACAAGTTAATCTGAGAATATACACAAATCTCCTGCCAGACTTGCTAACACAGATGACAGTGTTTTCATTTTCTTCAGATTTCTCCCCTCCTTATGACTCAAGCATGATTTTCAAGTGACACTTGAAAACCAACGCTTGAGAAAAATGGGTCTACCATGGAATATTAACCCACTCCTCTCCTGGACAATCCAATTGCATTGGCATTATTAACCCCACTACAATTTTGCATGGTTATATCATATGCTTGCAATCCTAGAATTCACCTCAGTAACTTGGCATTTTTCTTACTGACCCTATTAAGCCATGTTAAAGGGTTATGATCAGTGAGTACATTGAATTTTCTCCCATAAAGATAGGGCTGCAGCTTTTGCAATGCCCACACTATGACCAAGCACTCTTTCTCCACAGCTGCATAACACTCTTCTTTAGGTTGGAGTCTATGGCTCAGTTATACCACTGGGTGCTCTTCTCCTAATGCGGAAACTTGGCAAAGTACAGCTCCCACCCCATAATTTGAAGCATCTACCTGTACAATAAATTCTTTATTGTAATCTGGGCTGGCTAGCACAGGGGGTCTTCTCAAAATCTCTTTATGTTTTTGGAATGCCTTTTCACAATCAGTGGTCCAGACTGCCTTGTCTGGTTTATTCTTCCTAGTTAGGTCAGTAAGGGGTGCAGCTATGTACTGTAATTGAGCACACATTCGTTATAGTACCCCGCTGTCTCTAGTAATGTTCTCAGTTGTTTCTTAGTAATAGGAAATGGCCATACTTGAATATCTTCCGTCTTGACAGGTTTTGGCCTAATTTTACCACTTCCCACTCTGTGTCCTAAGTAGGTGACCTCTGCCATACCCACTTGACACTTACTGGGTTTAATGGTTAATCATGCTCTACTTAATCTATCCAAGCATTCCCTCACATGTTGGAGATGTTCCTGCCAGGAATGGCTGTAAATAGCGATGTCATCCAAGTATGCTAGAGCATATTCCCCTGCTCCTACCAAGATATGGTCTACCAGCCTCTGGAAAGTTGCTGGGGCATTTTTTTATTCCAAAAAACATCCTGCTAAATTCATACAATCCATAAGTGGTTACAAAAGCTGACCTTTCTCTAGCACCAAAAGTCACAGGTACCTGACAGTATCCCTTAGTCAGATCAGTAGTGGTCAGATACCTAGCCCCACCCCAGCTGTTCTAGGGCTTTGTCTGTTCTTGGCATGGGGTATGCATCTGACTCTGTGCAACTATTTAATTTTCAGTAGTCTACACAGTAGTTGACACCACCATCCTTCTTTGGTACTAGCACTACTGGGGAAACCCAAGGACTGTTAGACTTGAACTACCCCCAGTTCTAGCACTTCCCTTATTTCTTCTTTTAGAGTCTGCTTCACTCTCTCAGGTACTCTATAAGGAACTTGCTTAATAGGTTTTTGGGGTCCTGTGTTCACAAAGTGCTGCACCAAATCAGTACACCCAGGTTTCCCTATGAACATATCACCAAATTCCTGCAATATCAGTTTTATCTCCCAGACTTGATTACGAGTTAACTGCTGTGATATGGAGATCTCTTCCACAGAGGTGTCAATCCTAGCCTCACCAAAAAGATCAGTCACCATATCCCATTCAGACTCTTCCTGCCATCCACTAAGAATGCTCAGTACTAGGGTCTCCCTGTTGTGATAAGGTTTCATCATATTCACATGGTACAGTTTGTGCCCTTGTCTCCTACCAACCAAATTTACCATGTAGCTCATGTCATTGATTTTCCTCACCACCTGAAAGGGTCCCTCCCAAGCTGCTTGTAACTTTTTATGTCTAACAGGAACAAGTACCATCACCTTATGTCCCTCAGCATACTCTTGGGCTCAAGCATTCCTGTCATACCACACCTTCTTTTGCTGTTGGGCGACTGCTAGGTTCTCTTGAGCTAAACCCATGAGCTCCTTAAGTCCTGTCCAAAAGTTGAGAACATAAGCCACAACAGACTCCTTGTGAGATTCACTCTCACCTTCCCACTCGTCTCAAATTTAATCTAAAGGGCCCCCTCGCCCTATGCTTGTATAACAACTCAAAGTGTGAAAAACCTGTGTAACTGTATGGAAATAACAGATGGGGCAAATATGTGTCCCACTCCCTTCTAAACTGGTCTGCAAATGCCTGTAGCCTAGTCTTCAATGTAGAGTTTAACCTTTCCAGAAGACCATTAGTCTGGGGATGGTAGGGGGTGGCCTTACAACTCTTCCACAGACAAGTCAGCAGGTCTAACATGAATCTGGCACCTCAGTCAGTCAGTATTTCTAGTGGAAAACCTACTCTGCTGAAGATTTCTAGCAAAGCATTTGCCACCTTCTCTGCCTCAATAGATGACAAAACCACTGCCTCAGGATATCTGGTAGCATAGTCTACTACCACCAATATGTATTTCTTTCCTGTAGAACTTGGAGTACTTAGAGGTCCCACAATATGCAGCGCCACTCTCTGAAATGGATTTTCAATAAGAGGGAAAGGCATTAATGGAGCCTCAGCCTTGACCCCTGCTTTACTAGCTTTTTGGCACTGCTCACAAGTCTTACAATATCCTACCACATCCCTCATAATCCCAGGCCAATAGACATTTTGTATAATACATCTCTTAGCATGTCTTATGCCCATATGACCTGAGAAAGGAATGTCATGTCCTATGACTAAGAGTGGCAGACGGCAAGCTCTAGGCACTACTAACTGCCATATTACTTCATCCTCTAGCCCACCTCCAGGAGTCCACTCTCTATACAACAAACCTTTTTCCAGTATACAGAATGCCCTCTTCCTTGAGCCTTAGGTGCCTCCTTAGCCATCTCCCTCAAGCTTTGTAATATAGGATCCATAAGTTTAGCCTGTCTCAACTCTACTTTTGTGACCTTCCCAGCTCCCCTTTTGCAGGAAGCCTAGTCACTTCTGACAGCTGCACCTTGCTGTCACTCTGGGTACCATCACTCACTTCCGTCCACGCAGTCACTGAGTCCAAGGGAACATCAGTACCCACCAGCAACTGTGGCTCACATTCAGACTTCCTGTTACCAGATAGCACCTTCTCTGAAACAGCCACCAGACCAATCCCAGCTTCAGGTATGAGATCTTTCTGGGTCTCTCCCAGACTACCAGACCTACAAGCTGGTCTCCAAGCCTGACTGCGTGTCAGTGCATATACACAAGGTACTGAATCATCAAAGTAATTCCCTATCAGGTCATCTGCAGGAATATCCTCAAACACATCTATGTGTCCCTCTGGTTACACTTGAAATATCTAATAATTAACTGTGCACTTGGATTATTCATTTCCCTGTTACTAGTGTACTCTGTTGGAGTGGTTTAGACTGCCTCCCATGGGTTCCCTTATGTCCATGTGCAGCACTGGGTATCCCTTTTTTATATACTGGTGCTGTGCTTGCCAAGCAGAGATCGCCTTTTCTCCCCAACTCCTCTGCAGAGTTACACTCATGGTCTGCTAACCAGACTTTCATGTCATCAGGCAAAGTACTGAGGGTTTGTCCCCCCACCAAAAGGTCTGCCAGTCCCTCAGAAGTGGTGACCTGGCACCCACTCACCTATCTGTAAAAGTAAAAATTTAAGTTAACAGTATAATCACATATGCTTTCCTCTGCCATGCGTCTATGTTTCACAAATTTTTTTCTATATGCCTCAGGTGTAAACAGCCAAGCAAGCAACATTTCATTTTGTCATAATTCAAGCAATCTACATAATTTAACTTTGCTACAGCCTGAACAGGTTTACCATGGAGTAAGGGAGTCAGGACCCCAACCCAGAGCTCTTGATCAACATATTGTCTTCATACCCTCTCAAAAATATGAATCAAACTATCAAAGTCATCCCCATGCCTGTACTGAGAAAAACATGTACTGACCATTACAGCTTCTGGGGTGTGGTTATTCCCTTCCCCATTACCTCCATGATCCCCTCAAAGGGTTTGAAGCACCATTTCATGCTGGTGCTGTCTCTCATTGGCCTCAGCTTCTAAATGCCTCAGTCTCTCTGCTGATTCCAGTTCAAGACATTTGGCCTCCAGTTCATGTAGACACTGTTTCTCCTTAGCCTCCAGATGTTAGGTCTCCAGTTCATATTGGCACTCCCTATCCTCAGCCTCCAGACATCACACTCACTCCTTGGCCTCCAGTTCCAATCTGCTTAACTCCAGACAGATTCTCAGGTCCTCTGAAGAAAATGGGGACTGTGCCATCTCAGCAGCCTGTACATCACCAACACCAAACTGAATATCCTCTGAACGGCTGATCTGAGCTGTGGTTGCAACCAAAGCTGAAATCATTGCTTCCTTGGTCAGGTTGGCATGTACCAATCGTCTGGCTTCACACTCCTTAGCCAACTGAATCTTTGTCAGCTTGCTAAAATCTTCTGCTGACATCCTTGCCTGCTCTCCATGACTATCTATCTAAAAAGAATAAATAAAACTGTGTTGAATTGAAATTCTGAATGTTTACCTTGTGGCTGTCAAGAGTGCACACCTTAATAACAACTACCCACAAGCTACTGAAATCAAATTAAAAATCTCACTAAGCTCAGCTGCCACTGATAATGTGATGTCCCCCACTTAAAACCTGGGTCAGTAATTAAAGATCCTCAGTCTTCACCACTTAGGGTTACTACCTGTCCCACTTTGTTTGGGACAGTCCCTCTTTGGGCGGTTGTGTCCTGTGAAAAAACTGAAAAAATGGCAGATGTCCTGAGATTATTGTACGAAAATATTTCCTAAGTTTTCTTTCATAGTTTCATAAAACAGTTATTTTTTCTCTGAAACACCTAAATGTTATATGAAATAGCATAAGCAACTCAAATGCTACATGAATAAGCTTTTATTTTGGCAGAAAGGTGAAGTTCTATCATTTGTACTGGTCATGGGTATGTTTTGTCCTGCTAATCTGACATTTCTACAGAAAATGTCCCACTTTGAGCATTTGAAAAGGTGGTAACCCTATCACCACTGACTCCAGTCTTGGAGCATCATGGGAAAAACACCAGAGCAGACAAGAGTAAAATTCCACAATTTGCCTTAAGAGCACAACAGAAACACACTTTATTTCCTGGGACTGGATTATATACCTCTGTCCACCCCAAATGTAATCCCTTATTATATACTTCAGAGCAATGTGTTCCAGTTTAAGACCTTTGACTCACTCACACTCAAAATAAAATTAACTCTCATACACTCAGAGACTTCTGGGAAGCTTGACACAGATTTTCAGCTGTGTCCCATCCCTGGTACAAATGGTAAACAGTGCCACCGGAATCAGACTGGTCTACAGTACATGCCCTTCAAAGGGTGATCAATTATTAAAAATTAAATATCAAAATAAATGATAGCTATGGCCAGAAGCAGCCAGGCATTCAATGTGACGTGGAGAGTATCAAACAGGTATAAGCACTCTCTAAACTCTAAAGAATATACTGATTGTCCATCCACAATGTAAAGTAATGGAGAACATTGAATAATAAGTAAAATGATTGCAAGAATGTAAATCAATAATTTCAATAAACACCAGAATTCAACCACCAGAAATATAAAATTAAACTGTAGGATAGAAGTCCATCATCTTAGAGAAATTCTATCTAAATAACTAGACTTTCCTAATCTAACTAGAGAATACTGTCCCTGATCTGATCTAAAATATGGGTCTATATTATATTCTTGAAAGCCGACAATATCGAAGCTGATATCGTCAACACGAGAATAGCGAAAGTGCACAACATCAAACGTGTAAACAGAAATCTCCGTAAGGGGAGATTTCCATTTACTGCAATGTAGTGCAGTCTCGGAGTTGGTATATTTAGGTAGCAGGGGGTGTGGAGGGTGCAGGGGGGTTTGCCTCCCTGCTTAGACCCGTTAGGGTACTTTTTTTTTTTTTTTTTTTGTTTTTATAAGTTCGATGTTTGAAGACATCGACCATATGGTATCGATCATATGGTGTTTGATGTTTCCAAATGTCTGTCTTATAATATAGACCCCTAAAACATAACAGCAAGGCTAAGGCAGGCTTATAGTTTTTGGTGTGTCCTTTTTTGGGTATTTACTGCATAGCACTGTAACTGACTGCAACTCTTAACTAACTGCCCAGCTCTGTAACTGACTGTAGCAGTCTCTTTTATAGTCTAGGTTAACAGTCTCAACTGTCTTATTTTAAAAATAACAATCAGGTGTTTGAAAAAGTTATTTTTCCAGTCAATCATCTGTTCAAATAATCACCTAGCAACCAGGAACATTCTAATGATATCACCTACTGATCAGCTGATTCTCCACAGACAGTTTGTACTTTAGAATCTCTCTCACAAACATGTGCAATTAGAAATGTATCAAAACACTGACATATTCTTTAAACATTTTGTATAAACAGGGAAGTACTCAACATTTTAAAAACTTATTTACATTTTCACAGTTAGACATGCTGGCATAAAATACAAGTTAATCTGAGAATATACACAGATCTCCTGCCAGACATGCTAACACAGGTGACAGTGTTTCATTTTCTTCACACTCAGCATTCCTGCTCTATGCCAAACTGCACAAATGCTGTGAACATAAATTGAAGGGTTTTTCCATGGGCCATTTCTTTCTATGTGTGTTGTATGTGAATCTATTTTTTGACTAGATTAAATGAGTAAAAAGGAGTATATAGGGCAGTGGTGAAAATGTAGTTGGCAAGAAGAGGGCAGTACATAGGGAAAAGAATACAGGAATTTGTAGAACAGTCGTGGAAGAGCACAATGGCTACCTACCTCTTCACAAAGCAATGTACAATTATACACACAAGTTCATGACTTTGCAGAGTCACCACAGCAGTGATGGGTGACAACAACACAATAATGTTGTATGACCAATTGGACCAAATCAATTATGTCAGGATACCACACAGGCAAAGTGGGGAGCTATGGGGTGCAAGTTTTTTTATAGGATTGGCACCTGTTTATTAATTTATTTATTTTTGGGGCAAGAGAACAATATTGGGAAAGGTGCTTAGGAATGAGAGGGTCAGGTAGGTAAGGGAGGTTAGGAAACATTTGCAGACATACAGGACATACAAGACAGACAGGGATGATGATGAAGACAAATGTTTAGGGGGCACCATGATTGGGGATAGGTAGGGGATGCCAGAGAAGCACCCACATCCAGTATGAGAATGGTGAGAATCTAGTTCTCACGTTCAGAACTGTCATCACTGTCTCCTGCAACTGCTACCTGAGTCAATGCCAGATGTGACATTGTCTTTGCAATACAAAGTAGGACCCTTTCAACCCTTCCTTTACATGCACCAAGGTCCCTTTCCATTATATCCTCCACCAGCCCCATCAGCTCCTGCCAGGTGACAAAACTGCCACCTCCACTGCTACTACTACTACTACTCCTGGTGGATAGCATTATATCAGCAGACAGGGGCAGAGCTACCTCACGCACTTGGAGCAGGTAGGGCAGGGGTTGTGGGGGCAGCAGTGCCAGATTGTGACCCTGAAGTGCTTGGTATCTTCCTGCCAACAATGGATGTATGGCAGGCAGAGCTGCAGTGGTTGATGTAGCTCTCTGTGCCATTGATGATTAATTTTCATCAGCAAGTTATTTATACAAACTGCAGATTGTTAATAAATTATAACACCCCCCATAAAAAAGAGGTAAAGGGTTGGGGGAGATAAAAAAGAGATTATTAGATTATTAGATACATGGCATGTCAAAGCACTGTATATTTTAAATAAACTTGGGTTGACAATACATAAAACAGTTATGGTAATTTACTATTGCACACCTTTGCAATATCAATATATGATGTAAAGGTATTTATGTATTATTAAATAAACAAATGTCACTGCTCTGATATAAGAAACAGCTGCCTTTATTTTACTATAGTGGATTGCAGTTATACATACTAAATTAATAATTAGAATTAGCATAATGTAATTCTCCCTGACAGATTGTTGTTAAGATCTTATAAATAATTATCAATTAAAAAAAAATTGCTGCTTCTGGATACATAACCTACACACATACCTCTCAACTGTCCAGATTTTCACAGAATGTCCAGATTTTTGTTTCATATTTTTGGTCTGTTACTCATAAAATGTGCTGATTTTGGGCAAATCACCAGGAATTGAAATCACTTAATAATGAAAGGCATTTGAGTTTCAAACTTTGTATCCTTCTGAAAATGCATGCTAACACAAAACCTGTTACTGTAGCATCTTTGTAAGTTTAGGATAGCAATATTTAAAATCTGTCCCTATTTTTTGGTCTTTGTCCCAGATTATTTTAGACTCTGCCCAGATTTCTGGAGATAAGAAGTTGAAAAGTGCAAACACATACACACACACACACACACACACACACACACACACACACACACACACACACACACACACACACACACACACACACACACACACACACACACACACACACACACACACACACAAAGTAAAGCTGATATTCTAATTGCCTAATGCAAGCAGCAAGAGTTATTGGGGAAGGCATGCATGGTGGGGATTCATGATGAGGTATGCCTGGTTGAGATGTTAAGTGCTTGGAGGAAGAAAATAACACTATGGCTTGAATTTTTACATGAATCATACTTATGCTGTACCTCTCTGAGGTAAGTTCATCTCTCCTGGTGCACATCATGGCTTGCAGCTATCTCCTCTGCAGCTGTACAGCACAAAAGGAAAATAAATATATATGAAAGCATAATAAATAACTGCTTTGGCTAGCGTGATAATTACTGCCACATCGTAGACAGGTAATGGGTCAGTATACTTACACAAATGAGGGGTTGTTCCCAGTCCTAAATGCATCTTAAGGTCACTATAGTGATGATGACATTGTTCCATATTGTGTGGAATTCCAGTTGCAGTAGGGACAGTCTTGGCTAAGCTATTCCAAGCCTCAGTCTCATACTGAGACCTGGTATAATCCCCCCTGCAGAACCCTGTGGCCACAATGGTTCATGAAGAATGCCACAAATCCTGGACTCCTCAACACCCAAGCTTTGTGCTCTAAATTTAGCACCATTTGCCAGCCATGTCTGCAAAAGTCAAGCTAACAAAATATGTCTGAATTTGTACCTATTTCAGACTTTGCATGTTACTGGTATTGTACAAAGATGCATAGCCTTGCCAACTACATTGCACAATTGAAAGCAAATGGACTCCTTGACAAATACATTAGTAATACTTATAGCACATAGCAGTAAAGGTGTGAAACATTGTATTGAGATCTATCATGTGTGATGTTCCACCCATTATTACAGGTTCCAGTGTTCAACAATGGACTGCTTAGTGGCATGGCTTTTAAGGGTTGCACTTTGGAAGGTGAAAGATGATGAATTTTGACATATTATCATTTTGGGCTTATCCAGTGTTGAAATATTATTGTAACAGATGGGAATGGAACCCATGGGAAAAAGATGCAAACACTGCAACTTTATAACTGACATTGCCACAGGAAAACTACATTTCAACCATGGAAATTTGACATATACAAATTTCTGAATGAATGGAGATACACTTCAATGAGACCTGCATTTATGTGTGTTTGTAATTATGCCTTGGAATGCATTTCTATGTAAAAGTTATTCTTTTTGCAAGTAAATATTTTGCAGATAGATGCAGCTGCATGTGATGATTAATACAAGTTAGTTTATGTTACATACATACTTCACATATGTAAAGAGTCATGATGATTTATAACGAAAGTATTGTACCCATCATATATATGCAAGTGAATTTTATATGAAATATATTCATGGTCATGTCTAGGAAACTGGACACACATTAGGTTATGTTTATCTGTAAAACATTAATAATATATGCATAATAGCATAGTTTCATTATGCAGGGATTAGTGATATATTGCTTGTAAGAAACAGGTTTAACCTTATCAGTTTTTGTTAGTGTTACATTCTTATTCAAAACGTTGTGAAAAATAGGCTTCTGACATCCTTTTTAAAAAGTATTTTGCAGAAGGATTTGAACCCTTAAAAGGCTGCATTAATTATTTAAATTCACTGCACTTAAACCTTGTGCTACAGAGATAGTTGTGTGACAGCTGGAATTTCTGCTCTCAGTAGTGTCCATAGTGGCGAGGAAAGCACACCATTGCCAGGCATGTTTGAGCTAACTAAGACAGCCTAAACTATTTTTTTCACTTTTTTTTCTTAGGTAGTGAACCCTGACTGTGCTGCCATGCAAAGAGCAAATGTACCTTAAAAGGAAAAACATGGAAAAGTAAGTATTGTGAATAATTGCAAAGTGATCTCTAAAGAGGATTCAGACAATGCTTCATATGCCTTATTCATCTTGATTCACTTCAGTCACCCCTTGTACCACAGAATTTGACATCTGTCAGATGCTTTTACTGACATAAGTACTCGCCCTGTTGTTGGGGGCTGTGCAACAATGCTACCTAAGGCAGCCTAAACTAAATTTGTCTCTTTTTTCCTTAGGTAGTAAGCCCTGTTTGTGCCCTGACAAGCAGAGATAAAATAGAAAAGACATTATAAAAGGAATATATGATATAGGAAGTGGACAGCTTAATGATCACATGTTGATAGCAATAATGACAACAGTTGGTGTTTTGGACAACAATACAATGGTATTACAAATATGATTAAATATTTATTCAGACGATCCTCTGTACATGTATTGCGTAAGTAGATTTGAACCATGCAACAGATATCCTTTATCTACAAGCACACTGCACTTACCCCTTGTGCCACAGAGAAAGTCATCTGTCATATATATTTTCTTCCCCGAGTACCATTCAGTGTGCGTTACCTGGCTGGTTTGTGCTACTTATGGCAAGTTAAACTAAACTTTTTACTTTTTTCCTTCAGCCATGAAAGTGAGTTTTGTGCTGCCAAACATTGTGCAAATGATACAAGAAAAAAAATAACATAAAACAATTATAGTTCAAATACTTTACATGTTTGACCAAGTTTATTATATTACAACAGGGACCTGTATAGATTTGAACCTTCAAACAAGGCTATTGAAAGCAATCATTTCACACTATTTCATAGAGTTGCCACAAAGACATGCATTAGGAAGGTGATAAGAGTTTAAATGTAATGATAATGTGACATTGTATTAAGTCACATTGAAAGTGCAACAGAAACAAGTTCTAAAAGTTGTTCTTTCACATTTGACAGTGAATGTCTGGATGATTAGGTTATTGCAAACAGTTAGCATAGGCATGTACTTACATAATATTAAACAAAGACTGCAAACTCTGCAGGTATATCCCTTTCTTTCTGTCTAGTGCATACTTTCATTATATATGCTTACTTTCATAATAGCATTTCTTGTCTTCTTACCATATGTTATCTTTAATCATGCTTAAAATACTTCCTTTAATATGAACAACATTTCCTACTAAGGGTCAGTAATTGTGGTCATTAAAGCCAACATTTGAATGTTAGGACTAACGATCTCCTAAATCAATGTACTTTTGACTTTTTTAAACTTCTTTTCCCTGACACACCCTTAGTAGGTGTATATCAAAGAGGGGAGACAGTGAAAGTTGTTCCTGTAATCAGAGATACCTGCAAGCCATTAACAGGGAACAATTTTCAATGCTTGTCCTTTCATATGCATGGAATTATATAGCTCCTTACACCATGTTTGCACACATACCCTACACTACAGAACGAGGTATTCAGGAATGAGAATGATTTAACACCTAATTTGCATACTCACAGTGCTCTCTGGGCTGACTCTGCACTATATATAAAGGTAATTGCATAGATAATGCACTTGTATCATACTGGGGAGACTGTTTTGAATCACAGAGTTTGATACTGCTAGTAAAACTAGACTTTGGGAGATTTATCTATTTTCTACAGTGCTGTATTTTCAAGGTATGTTGCTATTTCTCCACTAATGCTTTTAGTTTAACATTAGAAGGTGAAGTCCAGTGACCAGTGAAAAGCATTTGTATAACTTTAAATGTATTTACTTTTATCCCTTCCTTTTGCCATATGCATGTCTGCATTTCTACAATTTTGCTATGGGATGCTACATGACAAACTTATTATTTTATTTTGTATGTTATGCTTGCACACATTTAATATGATTGCACTGTAAATATATAAGAAAGCCTGATATATTTATTAGTGTTAGCAGGAAAAGAAGAATTTGCTCTATTTGTGTATTTCAAATGGACTGAACTCCACAGCAGCAGATTTAACAGCTTGGGATTACTTTTCTATTACTACAGTAATAATTGTAATTATTACTGCAGCAATGTATTACAAAGTGTAAACATGTACTATCTCTATTAGAGAATTATTATAAGATCTGTGCTGATAATGGAGTTTTAAATATACTTCTTTTTTTGTTGGGGTTGGTTGGTGGGGGTGAGGGGTATGGTGGGAGGTTGGGGGACTGGGTGGGCCTAATTTTGTTGGATGCATGCAATCACACAGAAAAGAGCTCACAGCCATCCTGTCTGTTTATTATGTTTTAATTTTTTCCTGTTTCCTTTTTCATCTCATACAGGGATATGGCACCCAAGAAAACACCTGTACCTCATAAGCCACCATATAGTGGTGCAGAAAATGAGGTCATTATCCAGGTCTTATGTTACCATGGAGCTTTTCTGTTAGGGAGAGGTAGAGGTGACTAGTCTGCCTGAGACAGGATATGGCAGCAGGTGTTCAATGACCTTAATGCTGTCAGGGGACATGGCAGAACCTATTCCCAGCTAAGACACCAGGCAACTGAAATGATAACCTCTACCTGCCAAAGGTCTGCTGCAATTGCCTGGAAACAAATAGCTATGAGGGATGGTCCTGCTACTGAGCCACCTTTAACTGAAACTGAGGAGTTCCTGCCCACTATCAGAGATGTAGACGGCTTATCAGAGAGATCCACCAAAATTTTTGACATTAGTGCAGATGTGGACAACAGACACAGAGTGTCACAAGCAGACATTCCAGGGATACCTCTCAACTGTACAGATTTTCACAGAATGTCCAGATTTTTGCCTCGTATTTTTGGTGTGTTCCTCATAAAAAGTTCTGTTTTTCTGGCAAATTACTAGGAAAATCTGAGGACAGAAGTCACCAAATAATGACATACATTAGAGTTTCAGACTTCAAATACTTCATAAAATATCTATGAATACAAACCCTGTTAATCTAGCAACTTTCTAAGTTTGTAAAAGTCTATCCATTATTTAACCATCACCCCTTGTACCCCAAAATTTTCATCTTTCAGGTGTTTTCTGCTAATAAACCCCTTTTTGGGGGGGGGGCCAATGCTAAAGGCAGAAACTAAAATTTTTCTCTTTTTTTTATTAACCCTTTTGGGCCCCCAAAGGAAATAAAAAACCCATGAGAATTGGGGAAAGGAAATAAGGTTAAGAAAGTAAGAATTGAGTTTTGGGGCCCCAAAATACCCAAATGGTTTTCAAAAGAAAATATTTTCAGAAATTCCTGGGCATGACGAATAAATTTGAAAATGAATTAACCAAATTAGCAATGACTATACCCCTTTGCCACGGGAAATATCTAAATTTTCTTTGGGAAATCCCGGGTTTGTTTCCTTTCAATTTTAAAAAAATTTTTATTTTCCCCAGCCAAAAAGAAGGGATTTTTTCTTGAAATTGTGAAAATGTTTTTTAGAAAAAATTCTAAAACCCTTAATTCAAATTTTTTTAAATTTCCAAAATTTATTAATTAGGGGGGTAATAGATTGGGTTTTTAAAAGGCTTATTACCCAATTTTCACACAAAAACATGATGAAAAAATTCAATTTTAAGGGATTTTAAATTTAAATGGGATTAATGTAATTGTTTAAATCAATGAAGTCAACCCAATTTTTAAAATTGTTCTTTCAAAAACAATGAAGTCAAATTAAGGTTTAAACAGAACCCACTTTACATTTTCATTTTCAAAGATTCAAAACCCAGGTTAACCCTTGTTAAAGGGATTCTTTATAATTGGGTTATTTATATTTGGAATTTTTTGCTCTTCCCTTTTTAAATAATATCAGCAATATTTTTTTGGAAAATTTTCCCCAAGGGTTTGTTTAAAGTGGGGTTAAAGCTTTATTTAACTAACCGATTCTTCAGACTTAATTTTTAAACTTTCTACAAATTTAAGGTTTTTTCAAGGACACAGTAGTTTTGTAAACAGGTTTTTGGGCCATTGGGGGAAAAATTTAAGTTGTTATTGGCATTTAGGTCTTACCATGTTTACACACATATCCTACACTTAGTGCAGAACGAGGTATTCAGGAATGAGAATGATTTAACACCTAATTTGCATACTCACAGTGCTCTCTGGGCTGACTCTGCACTATATATAAAGGTAATTGCATAGATAATGCACTTGTATCATACTGGGGAGACTGTTTTGAATCACAGAGTTTGATACTGCTAGTAAAACTAGACTTTGGGAGATTTATCTATTTTCTACAGTGCTGTATTTTCAAGGTATGTTGCTATTTCTCCACTAATGCTTTTAGTTTAACATTAGAAGGTGAAGTCCAGTGACCAGTGAAAAGCATTTGTATAACTTTAAATGTATTTACTTTTATCCCTTCCTTTTGCCATTTGCATGTCTGCATTTCTACAAGGGAATTTTTTTCTATGGGATGCTACATGACAAACTTATTATTTTATTTTGTATGTTATGCTTGCACACATTTAATATGATTGCACTGTAAATATATAAGAAAGTCTGATATATTTATTGGTGTTAGCAGGAGAAGAAGAATTTGTTCTATTTGTGTATTTCAAATGGACTGAACTCCACAGCAGCAGATTTAACAGCTTGGGGTTACTTTTCTATTACTACAGTAATAATTGTAATTATTACTGCAGCAATGTATTACAAAGTGTAAACATGTACTATCTCCATTAGAGAATTATTATAAGATCTGTGCTGATAATGGAGTTTTAAATATACTTCTTTTTTTGTTGGGGTTGGTTGGTGGGGGTGAGGGGTATGGTGGGAGGTTGGGGGACTGGGTGGGCCTAATTTTGTTGGATGCGTGCAATCACACAGAAAAGAGCTCACAGCCATCCTGTCTGTTTATTATGTTTTAATTTTTTCCTGTTTTCTTTTTCATCTCATACAGGGATATGGCACCCAAGAAAACACCTGTACCTCATAAGCCACCATATAGTGGTGCAGAAAGTGAGGTCATTATCCAGGTCTTATGTTACCATGGAGCTTTTCTGTTAGGGAGAGGTAGAGGTGACTAGTCTGCCTGAGACAGGATAAGGCAGCAGGTGTTCAATGACCTTAATGCTGTCAGGGGACATGGCAGAACCTATTCCCAGAAAAGACACCAGGCAACTGAAATGATAACCTCTACCTGCCAAAGGTCTGCTGCAATTGCCTGGAAACAAATAGCTATGAGGGATGGTCCTGCCACTGAGCCACCTTTAACTGAAACTGAGGAATTCCTGCCCACTATCAGAGATGTAGACGGCTTATCAGAGAGATCCACCAAAACTTTTGACATTAGTGCAGATGTGGACAACAGACACAGAGTGTCACAAGCAGACATTCCAGGGATACCTCTCAACTGTACATATTTTCACAGAATGTCCAGATTTTTGCCTCATATGTTTGGTGTGTTCCTCATAAAAAGTTCTGTTTTTCTGGCAAATTACTAGGAAAATCTGAGGACAGAAGTCACCAAATAATGACATAAATTAGAGTTTCAGATTTCAAATACTTCATAAAATATCTATGAATACAAACCCTGTTAATCTAGCAACTTTCTAAGTTTGTAAGAGCAATATTTAAAATCTGTCACTATTTTTGGACCTTTGCCCCCATTTTTTGTCAGGCCTTGTCCAGATTTCTTACACTAAGAGGTTGAGAGGTATGCAGTTCCAGGTATGCATGAAGCACATATCATTGTTATATCTTTATATGCATGTATCTAATATGCCTGGGTGGTAAAAAAAAAAAATATATATATATATATATATATATATATATATATATATATATATATGTGTGTGTGTGTGTGTGTGTGTGTGTGTGTGTGTGTGTTTGTGTTGATTATATATATATGGATACAGAGCCAGCAATAAATGTGAGTCAGTCTACAGCCATACAGAAATAGTGGAGTTTGCATTGGGTTTGGGGGAGGGATTCAGCCAACTGTTCACTAATTTTTTTTATGAGGACTCTTTTAATCAGCACTTGTGAAGGGGACTATTCTCATTTTCTTGTTTCATTTGCAATAAGATACTTAGTAGACTTCTTTCCTTTTTCCATTCCTCTCTGACAGGCACTTCTAGATTGCTAGCTTCCAGCCCACCTGCACAAAATAAGTACACATTTGTTTATTGTCAGTACTTTATATAAGGATAGTTCTGGTCTACATGACAGTAAAGTTTTTTTAGATTTAGCATCTGTTAAGAAGTTTACCATACCTTTATTAAAAGGAGAATATGTGATCAATGTTATTGTCCATTTTTCTGTTTGTAGTGTTTGTTGCTTGTTATCATAGGTGATCCTGAGAGTGGCAATGTGGAACTCCTACCACCTGATGTCGGAGTATTAGTAGCCTCTGAGAATGATGGTATGATGAACAGGCACAGTCTGGGGGTGCAGATGGTCAGTCTGACACTGAGGTTGTGACTCCCACATCCCCTACCAATATTCAGACAGTCAGTATGCCTACACATGCCTAGGACACAGAGACCTCTGATATAAGACAGGTTGAGGTTGAAATGTTTGATTGCCTCTCCTGGTAGCCATTGTTAGGGCATGGTGCCACACAGGACAGTTGGTAAGAGTACTCAGATGAGGCCTGCTTTCATCCTGAAGCTGGTGTCTCATTAGGTGCCACCAGATGTTTGTGTAGGGACATAGTGGAGGCACAGGTGCATTCCACCCAGGTCTTGAAAGAGATAGTGCAATTATTAAATCTCATGAATTCTCACGTGAGTGACTAACTGAAGTATGAGGGCAACTCCTTAAACAAGATGCATGACACAAAATCAGGCAGCTTTTATGATGGAACATCTGTCTCCCATGGCTGGGAGCCACAGTTTCAGGTGGTGCTAGCAGACCATGCAAGATCCCACTCCCGCAGTGACACTACACCCACTGCTCCATGAGTTATTGCAGTGTCCACACCCAGACATGATAGTCCATCGGTTCATGGTTCTGGATGTAGTCCTGATGAGAGCTCATCCAGCAGATATTACTCATGTTTGGGTAGCACCCCAACCTGTAACCAGGGCTGTGGAAGTAACAGCACAAGTTATGGCAGAGGTGTTTCTCATGGTCGGCGGTGGCAGTGATGAACTGAGTAGTCTACCATGCATGGCTCACACCTGTCTGAGATACCAGGATGTAGTGCTAGCACAGTGCTTGATTGTATTCATACAGACACACACATACACACACACACACACACACACACACACACACACACACACACACACACACACACACACACACACACACACACACACACACTGAGAAAAAAAATCACTTGCCCATACCTTACACACATGCAAACTATGTGAACCGTCCTGTTGAGTGCTATACATCTGTTGTTACTGGCCTTGAACACTGTGTACACTAGGAGATACATGTGTTTCTGACTTACATACACTCACCTTTTTGATGTCAACCTTGCCCTCCTACCCCCCTCATGTAACTGATGATGTCTGTGCCCTGCCCTTTGCACATGTCTTTGTGACTTAGGGTTGTATATATGTCTGATGCACACAGTGAAGGGGCTGATGCTTGCTTATTTACAAGATTGGATTTATCAATATGTATTGCAAACCTAAATTTTTGATTTCTTGTTTCTACTCATAACTGAATAGATTACTTCTATAATTGTTGAGCAACATTGTATTTCAGTTAGTATTGGTTTTACCCAAACTATAACATCCCCAACCCCAACTAAACACCTATTTAATCAGAACAAAAACTGTCATCCTAAACTCTACCATCTGTAGAACTATTTGCACTACCAGAAATTTTAACCCTGCTCACTTTCAAGCTGAACTAGTCACCTGTGACTGGTCACCCCTGAAATACCTCCCAATAGATAATGCTGTGAAATACTTTAACTCTAAATTTCTAACCATTTTAGACAGCCATGCCCCATTACGCAGTTAGAATTAGTACCAAACCGCACCATGGCTCACCAAAACGACCAAACAAAAAATCCTCCAAAGAAATAAACAATGGGCCAAATAACAAAAGCTCCTCAGATCACCTGCAATTCAGACAGCTAAGAAATGAAACAAAAAGCCATATTAGCCGATACCAACTACAAAACAACCAAAATAATGCCCAAAAATTCTGGCGGGTATCAATAACCTCCTACACCCTGGATGCTCCCTCTGGCTCTGATCATAACAATCCCATCCAAATAGCTGACTCATTTAATACTTTTTCACTGAAACCATACAATCCCTAGCCAACCAGCTATCCCCTAGCACCCCAGGCTCTGCCACAACCTTTACCAATAATTCTCATCAATTTCATTTTCAGCCAGTGCCCACTTCACTTATCTGTAACCTCATACAGAAACTTAAACCCACTACTCTCTGCTGATAAATTACCTGCAGAATACCTGCAACAAGCTGCTAAAGTCATAGCCTACCCCATATCCATCCTCATTAACAGAACTATTTCTGAAGGATCTATTCCCCTAATCTGGAAAGTCTCTCACATAATTCCCTGC
Source organism: Protopterus annectens (assembly GCF_019279795.1). Taxonomy (NCBI): domain Eukaryota; kingdom Metazoa; phylum Chordata; order Ceratodontiformes; family Protopteridae; genus Protopterus; species Protopterus annectens. Next base: position 142,822,375 of record NC_056744.1, on the reverse strand, counting down.
ATAAGGCGGTAACTCCAAAGAGTGGTCCAATTATAGGCCCATAGCTATTCTATCTCCTTTGGCAAAATAATGGAGAAATGTATACACATACAACTGTTAACCTACCTACTCAATCACAATTTATTAGCACCCTGTCAACATGGCAGACCATTTCATAGCACCACCTCTGCTCTCTTATCCTTCACTAACCATATTAACAGTAATCGTTATTGATACTCTATCCTCAGCTGTTTTATTGACCTGTCCAAAGCATTTGACATGGTGAATCGCCACCTCCTTATAGACACACTCAAAAACCTGTCATTGGACAACCATACTATACAGTGGTTCCAATCATACCTACATAACAGGCAACAGGCTGTACTATTACTTTATCTTCCCACGCCCCAGTCACCTAGGGGTCCCAAGGATCTATATTAGGCCCATTACTCTTCTCCATCTTTACAAATGACCTTCATTCTGTAATTCCTCAAGCTGACTGTATCCAATACGCTGTGACTCCACACTCATATGCTGCTTCTCAATCAGAACTTCAGTCTCTAACCCAAATGACCTTTAGTACAGTTGAAACTGGCTCCTACAAAGACGTCTTATCCTTAACCCCAAAACAAAAATGCTACTATTTACCCCCACCCATAACCCCCACTTAACTTTACTATTACTTCAAATGATGGAACTATAATATCTCCTGAACCAACCACCAAACTCCTCGGGGTACTAATAGATAACAACTTGTCCTTTGAACCTCACATTAATAACACCATAAAAATAGTAAACAAGAAACTAGGTTCCCTTTATAGAATAAAACCCTTTCTTACACCTCCAGCCAGGGTTACTGTTGCTCATACCCACCTCATCTCTACCTTGCTCTATGCCTCCCCTATCTATACCAAAATATGTAGAAGTAATCTGAGTAAACTTACATCCTCCTACAACAATATTGCCAGATTTGCAGCTGGGTCCTCCTATAGAACTCATCACTGTATCAATCTGAATCAGTTAGGATGGTTAGAGCTGCCAAATTTAATACTTTTCAATCAATTAATAGTAGCCCATAAGATCCTGTATTTACCTCAAAATACACCCATACTGACATCACTAGTGATCCCCAATAACCTCAAGACCAGCTAATAACCTACTTGTACAAATATCAAAATCCAACAACTTAGCTGGTGACACCTTGTTCTCCAATACAGTAGGTAAAGCCTGGAACATCCTCCCAAGCCAGCTAACCTCAATATCCTCTGTCAGCTTATTTAAAAGCAAGCTTAAACCCTACCTCAAATCACACTGGCTATGCCCCTGTGTTAACCCAGACTAAGTACCTAACTATTAACTAGACTCCCACAATTCCTAGCCTTCCATGATCATGATCTTGTGTTGTCTCATTAATTTTTAGTGAGCTTAACCTTCCTTAGGATTTTCTCATGTAAATAAGTATATACTGTGGAATGATCAAACACCTTCATATAGTATCACAACCTATGTGTTAAATAACACTAGAAATACATCCTTGTTTGCTGTTCTTCTATACTCTATCTATTGATCTCTAGTGTTTTTCTTTCTTAGGTTTTTGTGAGACCTTAGTATCTCTTATCATAAATTACTAGGTGTATCTAATTTTGTAATATGTTATAAAGATTTGTACTACATTTCTAATACAAATGTATTATTCTTATTCATCTATTCTTAGATAATTTTTTTCTTTTTCCTACTGAAATATAAAATATATAATCTTAGGCTTGTACTATAATTGTTAAAACTTCTTATGTACCAAATTATACTGTTATTGTCTTTGTCTTGACCTTTTATGTTGTTGTAATTTGTGGAGCTTTTCTCCCCGGACCTCCACTGAAAATGGACATATATCCAGCTGGACTAGCCCGGTCAACAAATGTAAAATAAATAAAATATTGTCACTACAGAATTAGAAGTATTAGGCATTCCAGTTTTGCTTCTTGGTATAGCTGTGAGAATGAGGATATACTTGACCTGCTCCATATTTTATGGACAGTGGTCATTTGAAATACTTGATGCACACTATTGCTTCTAAAATGTAACTGTATGTTGCAAACATCTTGCAGAGGTGATATTACTGACATAACTGTACACCT